>NC_051291.1:6448646-6576146 GCF_015220745.1 Sebastes umbrosus
TAATGCTGCTGGTTTTGCAGGACAGCTGTGCCAGAGTGCTGCTGTTCAGAGGAGCAAATAAGGACATCAAAAACTACAACAACCAGACTGCCTTTCAGGTAAAATAAAAACAAAACTACATCCTGCCACAAACAGGAAGTCAGAACGTATTGAGAGATGCAATAGCACATAGTAGAATAAATCCAGACTTATCCTTTAATGGTAATATATAAAAACTCAATGTCTGATCCAGCTGTTGTTGTTATGATGATGCATGAACTCTCCCCGTGTGTGTAGGTGGCGATAATTGCTGGGAACTTTGAGCTCGCAGAAATCATAAAAATTCACAAAACCTCCGACGTTGGTGAGTTGGCTGAGGGTGTAAACTAGGGCTGTCAATCCATTACGCAATTAATCACACATTTTTTATCTGTTCAAAAGTCAACATTTAACATTTTAAATTTTGAGCATTTTTTTAACCTCCTTCGCTATAAGCTAGTATGACATGGTCTAGTTTCATATGATACCAGTATCTTCACTGCTTTAAAACTTAAACTAAAGCTTTAAAACTGAGCCCACTACAACTTCCAGAACATATATTGCATTAAAGAAATTAGTGGCGTTAAAACAAATTTGTGTTAACACGTAATTATTGCGTTAACTTTGACAGCCCTGGTGTAAACACATTTAAGTGTATGTGTGTGTTAGAGCACACGTTACAGTAGCTGGTGTAGTTAACTGTGTATGTGTGTGTTTGTGTTTGTGTGTGTGTTTATATCTTTATATGTGCCCAAGTAGTTCCCTTCAGAGAAACTCCATCCTACACAAAGCGCCGCAGAGGCCTGACCAGGTCGCCGGCTGGAAATGGTCTGTCTTCTCCGCGCTCTCTGATTCGCTCAGCGAGCGACAACGTTCTGGAAAGCCCCGCCTCCTCTCCTGGTCCCTCCCTCCAAAGCCTGGAAACGCACCACGACACGCACACGCATTCGCTACGACGACACACGCGCCGGCTCAGGTACGCACACACATACACATATGCTTGTGTAGTTAGAATATGTACTGGTGTAGTTAGCCTCAGTACTGGTGTAGTTAGCATCAATACTGGTGTAGTTAACATTAGTATTGGTGTAGTTTACATTAGTATTGGTATAGTTGTCATCAGTACTGGAGTGGTTGTCATCAGTACTGATGTAGTTGTCATCAGTACTGGAGTAGTTGTCATTGGTACAGTATTGGTGTAGTTGGCATCAGTATTGGTGTAGTTTACATTAGTATTGGAGTAGTTGTCATTAGTACTGGAGTAGTTGTCATCAGTACTGGAGTAGTTGTCATCAGTACTGATGTAGTTGTCATCAGTACTGGAGTAGTTGTCATCGGTACAGTATTGGTGTAGTTGGCATCAGTACTGGAGTAGTTGTCATCAGTACTGGAGTAGTTGTCATCGGTACAGTATTGGTGTAGTTAGCATCAGTATTGGTGTAGTTTACGTTAGTATTGGTGTATAGTTGTCATCAGTACTGATGTAGTTGGAGTAGTTGTCATTAGTATTGGTGTAGTTGTCATCAGTACTGGTGTAGTTGTCATCAGTACTGGTGTAGTTGTCATCTGTACAGTATTGGTGTAGTGAGCATCAGTATTGGTGTAGTTTACGTTAGTATTGGTGTAAAGTCGTCATCAGTACTGATGTAGTTGCCATCAGTACTGGAGTAGTTGTCATCTGTAGTGGTGTAGTTGTCATTAGTACTGGTGTAGTTAGCATCAGTACTGGTGTAGTTGGCATCAGTACTGGTTAAGACGTGGTTTAAACTGTGCGTATCTGTAACCTGTATCTGTATCTCTGCCTGCAGCCCGAGCGCTGGGGGTCATGTGGAGACCAGCCCCCCCGCCTCTCCTCCCCTAACCCCCCAGTTGAGGAAGAGGAGGCTGTACAGCGCCGTACCAGGACGCACCTTCATCGCCACCCGGTCCCACGTCCCCCAGGGGGTCGGAGAGATCCAGCTGCACCGAGGAGAGAGGGTCAAAGGTCAGACTGTAGTTCTGTGCACAGTGACGACAGTAGTACTATGGTGTATACCTGCAGTAGTAATACTCTGTGTGTTGTGGATGTACAGTTCTGTCTATAGGTGAAGGAGGATTCTGGGAAGGAACTGTTAAAGGAAGAACTGGTTGGTTTCCTGCCGACTGTGTTGAAGAAGTCCAGATGAGACAATACGACCCACGACTGGGTAAATGTTAATACATATTATTTAAATAATAATTTTTTATAACTGCACCCTTTACTTATATATATATATTTATTTAAGACTGGGTGTAAAATTTATTATATGTCATATATTTGTAATATTGTGGTAAACTCTATTCTTTATACTACATATATGTACTGTACTATATGATGTATGTCCATGTATGTTTCAGAGACGAGGGAGGACCGCACTAAGAGACTGTTCAGACATTATACTGTAGGATCCTATGACAACTACACCTCCTACAGGTAAAACACCATCATTACACCTCCTGCATGTACTCCTACTACACCTCCTAGTTTATTTAATGGCTTAAATATCACAATACAAACATATACAATAACTTTACAGTCCAATAAGATGCATGCTAAATATCATTCGAGAAGGCTGCTTTAAATATTATAATAAGTAACTAAGATGAATTAAATAATATTTTCTTCTCTTGATGTTGCCAAGATGATATTCATTAGCATTAAAACATGAGGTCATTTTAGGAAAGCTTCTGTTAATACTACACCAAATACATGTAAAACATGACATATTATAACGTTTAATCAGAATCAGCTTTATTGGCAAAATATGTGAACATATACAAACGATTTGACTCCTGTTTTAAATTAAATATTTACATACAAGTCAAATGTTTTGGTAGATTGAAAACAAATACAACACTTCTAATAAATACAACTTTTAATGTAATTAATTTAATTTATTTAACAGTTTATTCATCATTTTAATGAAATATAATTATCAATCGTCCTACTAATGAATATTGTATATATAATGCACAGAAAAAAATTACAATTACATAATTAATTGATATGTTACCAACAAAATATAATGTTTATATACAAGTCAGATGTGTCTGTAGATTGTAAACAAATACAATACTTTTAATGAATAAAACTTTTTATTTAATTAATTTATTAAACCTAATTTATTCATCACATATAATAAATATTGTATATATAATGTACAGAAAAAAAATTACAATTACATAATTAATTGATATACTAACAACAATGACCAACAAAATATTTATTAATAATAATAAAATGTTTTCATACATATCAAATGCTTCTGTAGATTGTAAACAAATATAATACTTTTAATTAATAAAACTTTAATTCAATTAATACATTTATTCATCTTAATGAAATTAAATTATCAATCGTCACATCTAATGAATATTGTATATATACAGAAAAAAAATCTGAAAATTACAATTACATAATTAATTGATATGTTAACAAAAATCTCATATATACATTCACACGTACAACACATACTGTATATAGTACAACTTTATTAAAAAAGTTAGGTTTTTTTTTTTACATTGACGATAATTTAAGGGAAGTACAATTACATTTCAGTATCTGCAGTGAGCTTTCTAATTCACTCCACACTATGCATTTACTCTACAATTTATTAAACTACTAAAAAGACCTGAAAATATTGTGACACATTTCTGTTATTTTCTGTTAGTGACTATGTGATCGAGGAGAAGACGGCCGTGCTGCAGAAGAGAGAGAGCGAGGGATTCGGCTTCGTCCTCAGAGGAGCTAAAGGTAGAAACAGCAGGATGGGTGGATGGAGGAGCTGCGGGTGTTTGGAGGTGTTGGGAAAGAAAAAGACATATTTCAAAAAGAGTTAAGTCTTCAGAGGGAGAGGGGAGAGTAAGGAGGTGAGAGTAGGGAACTGTAAGGAGGGAGGTGACAGTAGGGAGCTGTGAGGAGGGAGGTGAGAGTAGGGAGCTTTGAGGAGAGAGGTGGAGGGTGAGAGTGGGGAGCTTTGAGGAGGGAGGTGAGAATAGGGAGCTGTGAGGAGGGAGGTAATTTGTAGGGAGGTGAGTGTAGGGAGCTGTGAGGAGGGACGAGAGAGATGGGAGGTTAGAGGAGGGAGCTGTGAGGAGGAGGTGAGAATAGGGAGCTGTAAGGAGGGAGGTGAGAGCTGTAAGGAGAGAGGTGAGAGGAGGGAGCTGTGAGGTGAGAGAAAGGAGCTTTGAGGAGAGAGGTGGAAGGTGAGAGGAGGGAACTGTAAGGAGAAAGGAGGGAGGTGAGAGGAGGGAGCTGTAAGGAGAAAGGTGAGAGTTGGGAGCTGTGAGGTGAGAAGAGAGGTGGAAGGTGAGAGGAGGGAGCTTTAAGGAGGGAGGTGAGAGGAGGGAGCTGTAAGGAGAAAGGTGAGAGTTGGGAGCTGTGAGGTGAGAAGAGAGGTGGAAGGTGAGAGTAGGGAGCTGTAAGGAGAGAGGAGGGAGCTGTGACATGAGAGGAGGGAGCTGTAAGGAGAGAGCACGAGGTGAGAGTAGGGAGCTGTGAGGTGAGAGGAGGGAGATGAGAGGAGGGAGGTGAGAGTAGGGAGGTGTGAGAGGAGGGAGCTGTAAGGAGAGAGGTGGGAGGTGAGAGTAGGGAGCTGTGAGGTGAGAGGAGGGAGCTGTGAGGTGAGAGGAGGGAGGTGAGAGGAGGGAGGTGAGAGTAGGGAGCTGTAAGGAGAGAGTAGGGAGCTGTAAGGTGAGAGGAGGGAGGTGAGAGTAGGGAGGTGTGAGAGGAGGGAGCTGTAAGGAGAGAGGTGGGAGGTGAGAGTAGGGAGCTGTGAGGAGAGAGTAGGGAGCTGTGAGAGGAGGGAGCTGTGAGGTGAGAGAAAGGAGCTTTGAGGAGAGAGGTGGAAGGTGAGAGGAGGGAACTGTAAGGAGAAAGGAGGTGAGAGGAGGGAGCTGTAAGGAGAAAGGTGAGAGTTGGGAGCTGTGAGGTGAGAAGAGAGAGGTGGAAGGTGAGAGGAGGGAGCTTTAAGGAGGGAGGTGAGAGTTGGGAGCTGTGAGGTGAGAAGAGAGGTGGAAGGTGAGAGTAGGGAGCTGTAAGGAGAGAGGAGGGAGCTGTGACATGAGAGGAGGGAGCTGTGACATGAGAGGAGGGAGCTGTAAGGAGAGAGCACGAGGTGAGAGTAGGGAGCTGTGAGGTGAGAGGAGGGAGATGAGAGGAGGGAGGTGAGAGTAGGGAGGTGTGAGAGGAGGGAGCTGTAAGGAGAGAGGTGGGAGGTGAGAGTAGGGAGCTGTGAGGTGAGAGGAGGGAGCTGTGAGGTGAGAGGAGGGAGATGAGGGAGGTGAGAGTAGGGAGCTGTAAGGAGAGAGTAGGGAGCTGTGAGAGGAGGGAGCTGTAAGGAGAGAGGTGAGAGTAGGGAGCTGTGAGGTGAGAGGAGGGAGCTGTAAGGAGAGAGATGGAAGGTGAGAGTAGGGAGCTGTGAGGTGAGAGGAGGGAGGTGTAAGGAGGAAGGAGGGAGGAGACATTTTCAGACAATTTAAAATCATGTTGCAGTAAAAACAGTTCAGTTTGTTCTATAAAAATGTCTTCACCTCCTCATCTTCTCTCTCCAGCTGAGACGCCCATCGAGGAGTTCGCCCCCACCCCGGCGTTCCCCGCCCTCCAGTACCTGGAGTCAGTGGACCAGGGGGGCGTGGCCTGGAGGGCGGGGCTACGGACCGGAGACTTCCTGATAGAGGTACACACCTGTCCTCTAACGTGTGGCATCGTTAAATCTCTGCTATTAAACGCTCTGTGACGTACCTGTCTGTCCTGGTCCAGGTGAACGGTGCTGACGTGGTGAAGGTGGGTCACCGGCAGGTCGTCTCTCTGATCCGACAGGGAGGAAGTCGACTACTGATGAAGGTCGTCTCTGTTTCCAGGAAATCTGAATCCAACCTGATCAGGAAGAAAGGTACACCTGAGTGTTTCATTTACTCATCATTCGTTTGTAATAAATTCATTCACCTGTTTCTTTGAGTCTTGTCATTTATTTTATTTGTTTACATTGATGCCTGTGATTTATAAACAGGCATGTTAATCATAAATCTATGTGGTTAGCTTTAGGCAACAAAACTACGTGACTAGGTATAGGAAACAAAACTACTTGGTTAGGTTTAGGCAACACAAATTTGTGGTTATGTTTAGGCAAGAAGAATATTTGGTTAGGTTTAGGCAACAAAACTACTTGGTTACGTTTAGACAACAAACTATGTGGTTAAGTTTAGGCAACAAAACTATGGAGTTATGTTTAGGCAAGAAGAATATTTGGTTAGGTTTAGGCAACAAAACTACTTGGTTAAGTTTAGGCAATAAAATATGTGGTTAAGTATAGGCAACAAAACTATGTGGTTAAGTATAGGCAACAAAACTACTTGGTTACGTTAAGCCAACAAAACTACTTGGTTACGTTTAGGCAACAAAACTGTGGTTATGGTTAGGCAACAAGAATATGTGGTTAGGTTTAGGCAACAAAACGACTTGGTTGCGTTCAGGCAACAAAACTACGTGGTTAGGTTTAGGCAACAAAACTACGTGGTTAGGTTTAGGAAAAGATCATGGTTTGGGTTCAAATAAGGCCATTTTTTACACAGTGTGTGTTTTCTGTTAACTCACTAACCTTGATCTTGTGGTTGGTTTTTATCTTGTAGCTCCGCCCCCTCCAAAACGAGCCCCCAGCACCTCGCTGACACTTCGATCCAAGTCCATGACGGCTGACCTGGAGGACATAGGTAAAACAAACAAACACACTCACACACAGTGCAGAGTTGAGAGTCAAACTGTAGGAGTGTGTGTTGTTGACCTTTGTTCTGTCTGCAGCCAGGAGGAGACGCTTCGGTGAGTCACATGGATCTGATGGTGTCCTGGTTGTTGTTGTGGCTTTTTGTTAATGTGATACTGTTGTGATGTTACACTCTCATGGCATGATGATGCAGTGATGTCATGGTGTGTCAGTGATGTAACAGCCAGGGCCATAGCTGACACATATAGTATTGTACAGTATATTATTATATAGTAGTAGTATATAGCAGTATTCTGATACCTCAGTAAAACTACTAATACCACACTGTAAAAATATACATAAATATAGTAAACCAACATTGAAAATGTTCCTTCATTAAAAGTATGTCCGTGTAATCAGTGAAATGTAGTTAAATTGAGTGTTTTATTTACTTATTTGAGTCTAGTGTCATTTATTTCATTTGGTTTAGGCAACAAAACTACGCGGTTACATTTAGGCAACAATCGTACGCGTTTAGGTTTAAGCAACAAAAGTATGCGGTTACGTTTAGGAAACAAAACTACGCGGTTAGGTTTAGGCAACAAAACTACGTGTTTAGGTAACAAAACTATGCGGTTAGGTTTAGGCAATAAAAGTACGTGTTTACGTTAAGGCAACAAAACTACGCGGATACATATAGGCAACAAAACTAAGTGATTAGGTTTAGGCAACAAAACTACGTGTTTAGGTAACAAAATTAAGCGGTTAGGTTTAGGCAACAAAACTACGCGGTTAGATGTAGGCAATAAAACTGTGTGGTTAGGTTTAGGCAACAAAACTACGTGTTAAGGTAACAAAACTAAGCGGTTAGGTTTAGGCAACAAAACTACGCGGTTAGATGTAGGCAATAAAACTATGTGTTTAGGTGACAAAACTATGCGGTTAGGTTTAGGCAACAAAACTACGTGATTAGGTTTAGGCAACAAAACTACGTGTTAAGGTAACAAAACTAAGCGGTTAGGTTTAGGCAACAAAACTACGCGGTTAGATGTAGGCAATAAAACTATGTGGTTAGGTTTAGGCAACAAAACTACGTGTTTAGGTAACAAAACTAAGCGGTTAGGTTTGGGCAACAAAACTACGCGGTTAGATGTAGGCAATAAAACTATGTGGTTAGGTTTAGGCAACAAAACTACATGTTTAGGTAATAAAACTAAGCGGTTAGGTTTGGGCAACAAAACTACGCGGTTAGATGTAGGCAATAAAACTGTGGTTAGGTTTAGGCAACAAAACTATGCGGTTACGTTAAGTCAACAAAACTACACGGATACATACAGGCAACAAAACTACGTGATTATGTTTAGGCAACAAAACTACGTGTTTAGGTAACAAAACTACGCGGTTAGGTTTAGGCAACAAAACTGCAGTTAGATGTAGGCAATAAAACTACGCGGTTATGTTTAGACAACTTTGGCTATTTTTGATTGACTTTTGGTGAGTTTGGTTTGTCAAAGTTTCTTAGGTTGGATTCTTCTGGGGGAATTTTGACTCATTTAAATTTTACATTTATTTTAAAAGGGACAAAAAACAATCTCAAACATGAAAATATAAGATTTGTACCAGATTTAACCCCTCGTTACTTTCCATCTGCAGTTAAAAAAATACCTCAGTATTTTTAAAGTCTTGGCTACGGCCCTGGCAACTTGTGTTGTTGTCGTGTCTTGATGACATAATTCTGTGCTTCATTGTTTTTGTTTGTCTGTTTATCTTGTTTTTTTTTATCGCGTCTCCTCTCTCCAGACAAACTGGATGAGATGTTGGCCGGGGGTCAACCGGAAGTTGTTCTACGGGGCCGACCGACAGACGACTTCAGAGCGGCGACGGTGAAACAGAGACCGACCAGCCGGCGAATCACACAGGCTGAGATTAACGTAAGACTACTAGAGATATTACCACGTCTTATACTAACATAAGACATGCATTATCCTAACATAAGACAGTACTGAGTTCAGCTATTATGAAGAGGATTCGTCTTTTCATTAAAAATCCTCAGTTTAGAAAAGCAGGAAAAATCACAAAATGTGTGTTTGTGTCTGCAGTCGTTGTTTGAGCGTCAGGGTCTGGTGCCCCCCTCAGCTCCGGAGAAAAGCACCATGGCTTTACCCCGAGGAATGTCCAGAACCAAGAGCTTCGGTGAGACACTCAGAGTATTTTATATACATAATTATTATAATAGACAGAGATGGAGGAACTACTCTACTAGCAATAACACAGTGTAAAAATACTGTTACAAGTAAAAGTCCTGCATTCAAAATCTTAATTAAATAAAATTACAAATTAATTCTTATGGTTGAAATGACTTTTTTTTTAACTTACTAGATAAAGAACATTATAAGAAGATGTTTAAATCCTATGCCTTTGTTATGCCACAAAATTACAAAACCAGACAAATTTATATAATACTTTATATTTTACTGCAGTCTGTGCAATTGTAATAAAATATAATATTTGTAATGTTCACAAAAATAATATAAATACTATCTAATAATTAGAGCTGAAACAATTAGTTGATTTGTAAATGGATTTGTTCATTTTGTAATTTATGTTACATCGATTTTATCTTATTTATATTTCAGAGTATATTTTGGTTTTATGTCCTTTTATTTTAACATTTCCATGGTTACCGTGGCAGGCACACCTGACGACGACAGGATCTCGGCTCTGATCAATGAAAGTCGGTTTCCACGGAGCTCCTCACTGACGGACAGCTTCATCCCTCCTCCTCCTCAGATGGCTCCACCCCCTCCTCCCTCCGCCTCCTCCTCCACCTCCTCGCTCTTCCTCCTCGACTCCGGTCCTCCTCCCTCCTTCCTCCCCCCTCCTCCCCCGGCTAGAGGGGAGGGGCTAACCCGCTCCAGCTTCAAGCCGGGGGCGGAGCCGCGGCTCCAGGAGCTCTGCGATTCGCCGACGAGGAGCCACGCCCACGCCGAGCGGCAGAGGAAGGCGAGGTCGATGATCATCCTGCAAGACACGCCGCCGCAGCAGCAGCAACCTGACGCACACGCCGCGGCCACGCACGCGCTGCACACCGCCACGCACACCGCCACGCACACGCTTCACACCGCCACGCACACCTCCACGCTGTCTCTCCACAGCCCCTCCAGCCCTGCCCTCGGTCACTCACCGCTGTCACGCCGACGGGGACGAGCAATAGAAAACCCTTATGCTAACGTGGGACAGCAGGCTCCGCCCTCCAAGCCGCAGAGGAGGAAGTCACCTTTGCTGAAGCAACTTCCTGTAGAGGAGCAGGGTCAGAATCGTTCTCACCTGTTGTCTTTCTGATTTCTATCGAGTTATATTTGTGTCTAATTTCCTGATGCATGATGGGAAGTTTTGAGCACATACATTTGGGGCTGTACCAAATCTCGAATAATCAAAGCTTCATTCATAACATCGACATTCGAGTGTTGCTTAGCTTTTTTTCTGCATGTCTATTCGTTGAGTTTAAATTAAATTTAAATTAATTATAAAAATTATCTATACAAAATAAAACTCAGTCAGAATGTCCCGTTACCTGCTCATGAGTGAGACACAAATACAAAGCCGTAGATATAATGTCCCTCCTACAGTACCAGTCTGACTCTTTTCTTCTTCTAGGAATCAAAGATCTGGATTTGTTGAAAGTAGACGGCGGACCCAGCAGCCCCAGCAGAGCGGAGCTGTACCAGCAGCAGGTTCTTTCAGAGCGCTCTCGGGTTCAGGGTCGCAGGTCGTCTCTCTTCCTGTCTGTGGAGGGCGCCGGCTCAGAAAACCAGGTGCCGCCCCTCCTGACTCTGAGCCATTCGATGGACGACCTCGGCGAGCTTCCACCTCCAGCTCCGGTCCTGTCGCCCTCACCAACGCCTCACACCTTCCTCCACCCGCTGACGGGGAAACCTTTAGGTCAGTCTGGCTGCAGAGTCTGGATGCATTCTGTACTATTGATGTTTAGGTTGTAGCGGGCTCAGTTTGCAAAGAGGTAATCCAAAAGTAACAAAGTAATCAAATTAGATTACTTTTCTATTGTGATACTTAGATTAGGTTACTGATTACATTTTGAACAGGTAATTAACAATTGTATCGCATTTGATTTTAAATTTATTTTATTTTTTAATATGTAAAATTTAAAACTTAAATTAACTTTAAAAATTATTTTTTTTACTTTTTTAAAATTAAATTTTTATATTTAAATTTGTAAATTTAAATTTAAATTTTTGATTAAAATTTTGATTTTAATTTTTAAAAATTGTTTCCCCTCCCAACCCTAACCCACTAATCTTCTCTTTTTCCCTCAGACCCGTCGTCTCCACTCGCCCTGGCACTTGCTGCACGCGAACGAGCGCTCACTGCTCGCACACCGAGCCCGGAGCCTCGAATGAAACACATATCTGCCTCCACCACGCCCATCCTAACCCCAGCCGCCAGCCCCGAGGGCAGACACAAGCGCACCCCTATCACCACCCCGCAGAGCAGCCCCGAGCCGAGGTCCAAACGCACCACCCCTCAGACGAGCCCCGAGCAGCGAACCAAGCGCACCACTCCCCAGACGAGTCCTGAGCTGAGGCATAAACGCATAACCCCGCCCTTGTTCCCCGACGGACAGGTGGAGCGTCCAGAAACAGAGGGAGGCGTGACATCACCTGCCGGCCCCTCCCCTGAGCGCTGGAGACCCACCGCCTTGCCGCAGCTGGCCAATGAGAGTCACCCTGCTCTGATTGACAGGCGCAGGAGCCTCACAGTGGGCAGCTCAGAGGAAGAGGGCGGGGCTTACACTGTTACACTCCCCCCGGCGTTGTTGTCGTCCAGCGATGAGGAGACTAGGGAGGAGCTTCGCAGAATCGGCCTGGTAACTCCACCCTCTGCCTTCGCCAGTCCTACCGGCCTTCCTCCCCCATCCTCCCTCTCCCTGTTGCCACGGCGAGTTGGGGAGGGAGGGGGAGGAGAGAGTGGTCCTGAGTCGCTGGGTAGACGAGGAGATGAGGAGGAAGGAAGTGACGAAAGGCTCCACGACAGCTCCTCCCCCAGCTCACTCCCTCCCTCCATCACCTTGGCGTCCCCTCCTGATCCATCCTCCCCCTCCTCCCCTCCTGCTGCTCACCCTTCGCCCTCCTCGCCCTCCACCTCCCCATCTGGTTTTAAGCCACGCCTTCGCTCACCTATAGGTCGGGGCCGCTCTGCGCTCCGGGATCCGCTGCTGAAGCAATCATCAGACAGCGAGCTCCTCCCGTCTTCTGCGTCCTACTCCTCCCCCTCCTCGCCACTCTGCTCCTCCCCCACCGGCGGCTTCGGACGGCAGCCACGCTATCTGTTCCAGAGGAGGTCAAAGCTGTGGGGGGGAGGGGACGATCGCGATGAGCGGCGGGGCTTCAGCCCGGATGACGTGGGACGTCCAACAGCACTGGGAGGTCAGGGGTCGGGGTCGGCCGTGGATCTGAGCAGCCGGTCCGCGTCGGCGCTGGAGCTGAGCGGCAGGGCGGGGTCTGGAATCGATCTGGCCAATCGGCTACAGCTGCTCAACAAAGACAGTCACTCTCTGGGGGAGGAGCCGAGTCCCCTCGATCCGGGCCGGAGGTCACCAGTAGGAGGTGCCAGGTACTACCTTCTACTGTAAATACTGCAGTACTACTGACCTGATAGTACTACTGTGTGTGTGCGTGTGTTGTAACAGAATCTGTTGTTTGTGTTGTTCCAGATGTGTGGACAATGGAGAGAGTAAATCGTAGGTTTTTATCTCTGGTAAACACTTCCTCGTTATCGCTAACAGATGATTTTCATTCGCTAACAGCTAACTAACATGCACCTTCTCCACAGACGACTAACTACTAAATGTCTGAAATTTCTGTCTCATGCGTCTTTTGAATGAAATTAATGAATTGACTATTTGCTTAACACCTCTACCGAAAAATTATCCAATTATAGCTTTGTAAACATAACAAGGCCTGAGAACAACTGTAACAGGCGTAGCAACAGTAACTAAGGGAAACGAGGCTTAGCGAGCGATCCATTACTAACTCCATGTAGACACATCAGCTGTCATTCATTTACTGTCTAATGTGTTGCAGGTTGTTCTCCAGTCTTGGTGAACTCCACACTATCTCCCAGCGAGGATACGGCCCCAGCTATACAGTCCGACCAGGAAGCCGCTACCCCGTCACCCGTCGGAGCCCCTCCCCCTCTCCCTCCCCATCTGATAGGTCAATAGGGCTCCCCTCCTCCACCGCCCCCTGCTCTGAAAGGCCAGATCTGAGCTCGGGTCGCGGTCTAACAATCCTGAAGTCGTCCAGCCTCAGCCTCCCCTCAGAACCAAAGGAGGTTCGGTTTGTGATGCGAAGCGCCAGTGCACGAACCAGGTCCCGTTCACCCTCACCTTCACCCCACGCCTCTCCCTGCCCCTCCCCGGTCCTCAGCGGGCCCCTGCTGGCTCTTCGGCCATGGAGGCAGCGGCCCCTCAACTTGTGGAATAAATATGACGTGGGTGACTGGCTGGAGAGCGTAGGCCTCGCCGAACACCGCCAGCGCTTCCAGGAGCACGAGATCGAAGGCTCCCATCTCCCCGCCCTCACCAAGGAGGACTACGTGGAGCTGGGCGTCACCAGACTGGGACACCGAATCAACATCGAGAGGGCTCTCAGACAGCTACTGGATGGTTCCACTTGACCCCTCACCTCCGACCACTAACCTCTAGACATCCTGAACTGTGACCTCATAACCCCTGACCTCTGGTCAGACACTAGGCCATCTCTTTGACTAGAATATCTTAGCAGTGACTGAATCTTTAGACCTTTTTACCAACGTGGAGCCCGGCTCTCTGAGCGATCTCGCTGACATTTTGACTTATCAGCTCTTTGATCGACCCAAACGGATTTAGTCAAAACTAGAGCTAACTCATAACATCCACACGTGGTGCCTTCAAATGGGGTCGTGTTTACGAGAGGGGAAGTCGTGTTAACAATATTCTTGGCGTTCCAAGTCGTGAAGAACGACGCTGCTAAGCAACGGCAATATTAACGTTACTGTCGGCGTCTAGAAGCCACAGAGGATAACAATTTAGAAAGCTTGCAAGTGGGTAACATAATGCAGAAAATGCAAAAAGACATAATGACAGAGGAAAAAGATGAGGTCGTTGGGAAGATCAACATTCAAGAAAAACAATATACGACTAAAATTACAATATATTGACTTATTATGCACCGAAAAAATAACTTCCATAGGCTCCGACATTTCTGACAACGTCAACAAACACGGCACAAGTCGTGAACTGGAAGCTTTCAGAAACTAATCAAAACTAAAGCTAACTCATCACACTGTGTGGATGTTAGGAGTTAACTTTAGTTTTGACTAAAGCTAACTCCTAACATCCACACAGTGTTCTACAGCTGGACACAGAGCTCTCAACAGGTGAAGGGACGTTGATCAAAGAGCTGATCTGACAAAACTGATAACAAATACAATGAGACGGGTCATTTTCCTCGTGCCATTCTGCTTCCCCAGACGAGTTTAGCGAGACTTTTTTGCGAGCAGAGCTGGACGATTAGCGAGCTACTGGGAGTCTCTACCTTAACGGGAGTCTTTCTTGTGACTTTTTTTTTTTTTTTTTCTTCCTTTCAAATATCACTCATGAAGAATACGTGTTTTATTTTGAGTTCATATCTTAACGCCGATCATTTAGAATTTATAAATAACAAGTAATAATAATGTGGTGGTGATGACTTACAGAGTTTCTAATAGTTTGGAAAATGATTTTGAGTTCCTTATGATTTGACAATGAATTGAATTTCAGGGTCGTTTCGGTGACGTTTTGAAATTCATAATGATTTGTCAATGAGTGTGACTTTGTGCTGATGTGCTGTGTGTTTCAGGGAGAGCTGCAGCAGAGCTCCAACTGGTTTCTAACCTGCTTATCGAGGGCTTACTGTACATGGTGCTATCTGTTTAAAGCCATCTGTACAGAAAATACCTTCCCCTCCTATACCTTCCTCACACCGACACACGAAACTCCTAGCTTAACCCCCCATGACTCTATTATTCCTAAATTAATCAATCACATGTGGCTGTACCATCTCGCAGTAATGGTAAGTCGCCAGAAAGAGGCCATATATGGAGTTTCCTCCCTGCCATATTGGGGATTTTGTCCCTGCCATACGAGTTTCCTCCAGACCATATAACGAGCTCCCCAGACGCCATAAATAGAGTTTAAAACACGGCATAATTGGAGTTTCCCTATTACAGTTTACCGTGCGTTCACTTGAAGTCGCAATATTTTAGTTTATGAGTCAAAATGCGGTCTTACCAAAATTCGTTTCCCATTCATTTCAATGAAGAAAGGTGTATTGATCCCGCCTTACAAAGCTTCACAAAAGTTCAGTTCCATAGTTAAGACCTTTACACACCGGGGGCGTTTCTTAGCACGATTAATTCACACGTAATATATTAGAACTGTTGTTTTTGTCAGGAAAACTTTCACACAGAATGCAAATATTACGCAGCAAAAATGTTATTTGTCGGAAGGAGGTTGATTTTTCTGAGCTTTTGCACCGTGTATAAAGGCATCAATCAATCACTTAGTGCGGAACCGGTTGAGTTGCACCTATATTCATGAAACAACAACACAGAGGCTAATCCGAACTAAGACGACAAACTTTATTACTCCTTTCAACCTTGCCAAAGGCCGTTCTTACCTTTCGCAATAAAAGCCTCTACATACAATAGCTGCAGGCGACTATTTTGCATTTTGTGTTGTTTATTCATCACGCCCCTGATGTGTAAAGGCCTTAAAGGTGGAATGGACACCTAATTTAGGAAATATTGTTCATATACGTTTTATATCACTAGTCCAAGAACAATTAACGACAAAGTAGGGCTGGGTGATATGGACACAATTTTCTTGCGTCACAATGCAGAAATCATGATTGAAACATTATATTCTTTAGGTCTTCACGTGCAGTGTAGTTAAACAAGAGTTATAAAAGACCTGCATTGTTATGCATATTCAGTAAATTCAGTAGATACCAGAAATTTAGTAGTCCATATCAATACCAGTGAAATTAATCTGATATATCTCCCAGTCCTAAAATAGAGCTGTATAATTTAGTCTTTTGAATGCTATTTCAAGTCCGGATTTCAAAATCCGGTTGGACCGCACCGTTAACATTACTGGACACAACTCTTAAAGAAACGATCCCTCCTTTCCCCATCTTGCCCAGAGACAGACAAGAAGACTTATATCTATAGGTCCAGGACGTGTTTAGCCTAGCTTAGCACAAAGACTGGATGCAGGGGGAAACTGCTAGCCTAGCTTTATCAAAAAGTGAAAAAAATACACCTTCAAACGACCAAGCTGTCTGACTTACATGTTGTATTTCGTTCGCTAGTCACCAATCTATCCAACTGAGTTTTGGTGACAGTAGTTTATAAAAACTCATCATAAGGATGATGTTAACTGCTGCTAAAACCACAATGTCTCGTTTTTACTTCATTACATTTCTACACCTGCACAGTAAACAAGATACAACACGTAAATGAGATATCTGAAGTCAATGGAGGGTGTATTAATTCATTATTTTTAATTCGGAAGCCGAGTCAAAGAACGTATATAGCCAAGAAGTGAAAGTGTTCGTTCCATTGCAACATCAGCTTCCGCCGTTTTGGACTGAAAGCGACTACCGGACGCCAGTAAAACGTCCGCCTAAGAAGTGCAGTACAAAAGTAAAACGAAATTATTTCTATTCTATTGTCATATTCTACCGAAATGGCCTGTGTTGAACAATAGAATATTATAAATATAATATTTTCAGTCCAAAATGGCAGAAGCGTCTGTTGTAAAAACAAACAGAGTTTCATCTCTTTGCTTCTATACTCTTTGGCTGAGTTAATAATCATAAACTGTTGACTTTAACTGCGCTTCGACAGACACTCCATGCCACAACTCCCTCTTTTCTAAATAACTTCACACAGTAAATTTAAACTAATTTGACACAACTACATAATCTACCTAACAAGTGACTCCTCGTCAATCCCCTCTGAAGCACAATCAACGTCCCAGTGCCTGTTTCTACAACAACAAAATCCACTGCGCTTATCTCGCTTTTTATTCCCAAACTGACGTACACGAACACAAGCTGAACCACAATCATGAATCCCAAAGTTGTAAAGTTCACGGTGCCCTTTTATGTGAAAAACTATTACCTGAGAGCTATAGAATGTATAGTCTATGTACAGCACATTACAGTAGACTTTATAGTCTGTATAATATATATTATGGTTGAATAATGTAGCTATAGTGTAATATATAAAGTATAGTAGACAATAAAATGTATACAGTAATATTTTGGTAGACCGTAGTCTATAAAGTCTTTGGCCGTATGTGATATTCAGACTTTGTAAACAGCCACACATTAACTGTTTAATTTCAGTTTATATTCAACTCTAAATCCACATGGCAATGAAAAGGTCTATAGAGATTAACGTCGAGTGACCACGAGTGAAACGTGAGTTGTAATGCCGCCTGTGTAGACAATGACTGAAAAACGAGCTAACATCGAGAAACTAAGCGTTAAGTGGAGGCAGAATAAATCTCTGAACACGTTTAGTTGACGCTGAGAAAGTTAACGTTAACCAACGGGACCAGATTATCCGACCCCTACGCCATTTGTATAAATCTTTGGATGCCTATAGTTAAGTATCCTTCAGTAAAGTCAGTCAAACAGAGAGTCGTACAACATCGGCAAAGCGTTTCAGAGATGGAGAGAAATGGTTGTTAATAGTTCAGCCTTCTGCTAACCGCAGCCAATATGGCTCACGGTTGCAGTTAGCAGAAGGTTAAATATTACCAACGTTTACTCTCCATCTCTGAAACATTTCTCCGATACTGTAGCTCGCTAGAGCCTCGAATCACAGTTTGTCATCTCAAATGTATGTGATATCTGGATTCTGGCACCCAACAACACAGCAAGATGACATTTAAGATGTGTAACTTTAGCCCACTGCTAGTGTTCGCCTCCAGTCTTTCCTTTGTTTTGCCTCCAGCTAACACCGTGACGTGGCCCGAAGCGAAAACGTGAATGTCCCTCTCTGGAGCCAGTGTTTGGTTTGTCCGTTTTGGGCTACTGTAGAAACACGGCAGACTCTGTAAAGAGGACCCGCTCTCTATGTAGATATAAACGTCTCATTCTAAGCTAACGAAAACACAATGATTCTTATTTTCAGGTGATTATACACTAAAGAAAACATACTTATTAATATTATACTCAATTTTCTGCCAATAGATCCTCTGAGTTGTTACACACCGGTCCTTTAAAAGGGGGTTCGTTGTTAATTAATTAAACATGCTCATGTTGAACTAGTTTGTACGAAGTGCTGTTCGTACACTGCTAGGCAAGATGCGACAAATCGTACGTAAAGAAGTTGAAAAGATACAAAACTTGTCCCAAATTCAGACTTTGGAAAAGGTGTGTAGACGGAGGAGGTTTCAGACACGCCGCTTAAAGTGTACTGATGCCTTTTAGCTACTCACAGATGTTAACTTACGTAGCCTTCCACACTGGACTATCAATAAAAACCAGTGGAAACTTTACACCACAAACATCTTTTTAGTGATTTATCTTTGTAAAGTAGCTGTGTAGCTGTTTACACTGAGCGAATATCACATATATATACTCTTATGTGTAGTATATATTATAATGGACTATAGTCTACTGTACAAAGTCATCCACAGAATGAGACGCTTTCTCTGCGGTGTAACAGTGATAATCAGTGATGGAGAGGTCATGTGACCTCTTAACCTCTGACCTCAGGTCCCCCCACCCTGTACACTAACATAAACATGAGGTCATTCACTTGTTGTAGGATTTCTCAGCCAATCAGAAACACCAGTGAGGTCACTGGTGTTCCTCCGCTAGGAAAAGTAGTTCCTTCTTTATTTGTTTACCAAAAGTTCTGCTTCAAAATCAGTTCAACAGATCTTCTGAAGATTCTGAAGATAAACACATGAATCTATTAAGCGGAGAACATGTTTCTTGTTCCTGAATCACATGTCCATCTGTTATAGTTTGGTTTATTTGGTTTAACTTTAAGCTAAATGTATGCGGTGGAAAGTACATTTACTCAAGTACTATACTTTGAGGTACTTTACTTGAGTATTTCCATGTTATGCTACTTTATACTTCTACATCTCAGAAAGAAATATTGTACTTTTAACTATATTTATGTAAGAGTTAATTTTTCAAATGAAGATTTTACAAACAAAACATGTGATTAGTTAATAAAATAGATCTATGTATGATAGCTACGGCCAACAGCAACCCTAAAGAAAATAAATAAGTGGTTAATTAGCAGTGGCTACTCAAGAACTGTACTTGTACAATTTTGAGGTACTTTACTTGAGTATTCCCATGTTATGCTACTTTATACTTCTCCTTAATTAAAATTTAAGAGAGAAATATTGTACTTTTTACTCCACTTTATTTTTCAAATTAAAATTTTATAAAACAAAACATGAGTTTGAACAAATGATCCAGATTAAACTCCAAAAAGTATATCTAAAATTAGCTCCATCGTGACCAACAACAACCTTAAAGTACATCTTAATACATCAATAATAATGATCCAAATTAGTGGTTTAACATATTGACTACATAAACATGCACACTAATATTTTAGTATTAGTATTACGAGTACCTTTAGTTTTGATACTTTAAGTACATTTTGTTGCTAACACTTATGTACTTTTACTTAAAATTTTGAATGCAGGACCTTTACTTGTACTGCTACTTTTACTTGAGTAATATTCCATCGCTGCTAATTCGAAAGCAATCATAATCTGAACGATGGAGGCGGAGACGATCGTTTAAAAAGATAGAATAATATCTGATAGTGATCACCATGGTGACGCCTCAGTTTCCTGCTGATTGGCTGAGAATCATGTCTTTCTAACCTGTGTGTGAAACCTTCCTCCTCCTGATCTTCACCTGGTTATAATGGTTTAATGGTTACCTTCCTCCTCCTTTTCCTCCTCCTCCTCCTCCTCCTCCTCTTCCTCTCTAGCTTCCTCTTTTTACAGGATGTTTGTAGTTTCTTCTGGAGTGAGTGGCGTGTGTGTACTTGTAGTTTTTTTCTTCCCTTTTCTAAAAACTAAAGAGCACACAAATGACAACAGATGAGCTCTGCAACGCAACAGATTGTAATCTTTATAATAAACTGTCATTTATTACAAAGTTAACGCCCGCGCCTTCCTGTCTGGTTCTTTCACATTTACTCAGCAGGTTTATGACCTCTGACATTTGGACGCTGGAAGTTGAAATTGAGTTAATGACTGACAGTGAGGCCTTCTCAGGACTCAAAAGCTGCTGAATCACTGATTAAATTCACTGGTGGATATATAATTAAAGTCACTGTGGTGAACTTTGATTTTAACTTTCTGTTTGTTGTTGCATCCCTACAGGACAGGAGCTCCTTAAGGCTTAAATCCACCTGCCAGCTAACGTGCTGTGGCTCACCCGTTTTCAGTCCGTTAAAGGTGCAGCATGCAGAAACATCATAGCGTTCAGGTGTGTGCAACTATTTTTATCCTTCTTCCACCATTTTTTAAAATCTGATTTGTTAATCTGAGCACATGGAGCTGAAGGTCGCTGGTTCAAGGTTCAAGGTTCAGTTTATACAACACAGGATTGCACATAAAAGTACAAGTGTATAGAAGTAGCAATAAAGGTACAAATATATGAAAGTAGCACTAAAGTTGCAAGTATGTAAGAGTAGCATTAAACGTACAAGTATATAAAAGTACCACTTAAGGTACATAAAAAAAGGTATATAAAAATAGCACTATAAAAGTACAAATATATAAAAATTGCTCTAAAAGGTACAAGTATATAAAAGTAGCATTACAGGTTCAAGTATATACAAGTATGTAGGAGTAGCATTAAACGTACAAGTATATAAAAGTACCACTTAAGGTACAAGTATAAAAAAGTAGCTCTATAAAAGTACAAGTATATAAAAGTTGCTCTAAAGAAGCAAGTCTCGAAGTGACTAATTTCTTCGTTGCACCCTGGTTCGAATCTGTTTTTCCAGAACATCAACATAGTCCTCGGGAAGAGGATGATAACATATGTTGCATTTAGTGAAGGAGAGATCATAATGAAACTGGGTCTGCAGTTTCCTTCCTCTTTTAAGCCCTACAAGTATATAAAAGTAGCATTACAGGTGCAAGTATATAAAAGTACAAGTATATAAAAGGTACAAGTATATAAAAGTAGCATTACAGGTGCAAATATATAAAAGTACAAGTATATAAAAGGTACAAGTATATAAAAGTAGCATTACAGGTGCAAGTATATAAACGTACAAGTATATAAAAGTTGCTCTAAAGGTACAAGTATATAAAAGTAGCTCTAATCTGATCTTATTTTAGTAACGTAAGTCCTGGTTGAGACTGTGAAGACCATCCGATCAGATGTTTTTCTAGTCAGCTGGGTAAATTATGGATCAACAAATTTAACGTATTGACGTTCGCTATCGCATTCAAGCTCTACGACGCTCCACATCAGCTCACGTTGTTCATGTAAACGTTCATGTAAAAACACAGACTCGTACGGGCGAGTAATGTAGCGTTGGCAAATCAGCAGCTAGAGCAAGTTTCAGTTGCACTGTGTAACTGGTAAACTAGACATGCTCGTTAGCATATAAATAGATCGTAGGATCGTGGTGTTTCTGCAACTTCAGCATAAAGGTTTGGGAGGTTTATTGGAACTTACGCAACAATATTTTCCGTTTTAATGAAGGGACACATCCGGAGCAGCTCCGTCTGTCTAGTCGGTTTTTGTCTGCATGTCTGAGGGACGCTAACCCTCAGTGTTGATTGGCTAGTGCTCATGGCGTGTAACCAATCAGTGCTGTGTAGCTCTAAAGGTACAAGTATATCAAAGTAGCTCTAAAAGGTACAAGTATATCAAAGTAGTTCTAATGCTGGTTTCACACATGGTCACTCGAGGCGAATATCTGTGTTTTGTGATCCACCCTGAGTCTCTTCCATTATGAGTCACACTTCATTGTTTGCCTGAACTAACCCAGACCGCTGCGTTCCCTGAAGGAAGTATTCCGCCAGAATAAGGCGAGGAGAATACTTAAACTAAACTCTTTTTATGCACAAATTGAAGGAACTGCTGGGATTATATTTCACAGGAAGCAGCGTGATAGTACTCAACATGCAAATACTGTAACAACAAAGGACTGCCGTTAGACACTGCAGGGCCATATAAGCTGCATTCTGACACTGCACGGCCACATAAGCTGCATTCTGACAGAGGAGTTAAACTATTTATTTGGAAGATAACTGGGAGCCCTGGTTTATATTAAAAAAACAGTTCAACTTCCACCTCCAACTCCTCCTCTTCCTCCTCCTCCTCCCTGCTCTCCCATTGGCCGGCGGACTCCTGACCTCTCATTTCTTTATGTATTTGCAGGGTCGACGCTCCTCATTCCTCACTGACTGAAAACACCACAACAGGTACGCTACTCTGACTGTGTACTTATATTTGTGTGTATTACTGATGTTGTTGAGGCAAATAAACAACAACAAAGATATTCTTTTTTATTTATTTGATATTTTTTCTTTGTTCTAATTCCCTTATTTATTTAAACTTCTGTATAATTTCCCCCTTTATTTATTTATGCATTTACTTTGACTCAATTTTAAATTTATTTGTTTATTTTTGCATTATTTTCTAAATTTACTTTTGCATTTATTTAATTGTGTTTATTTTTAAATGTATGTATTTATTTACGTATTTATGTATGATTTTTCCTTTGCATTTCATCACTTATTTATTTCCCAAACTTATTTATATAAATAAGTAAAAATAAATAAATAAATTAATGAAGTAAAATAAATAAAAAATAAGCATTATACATATACATTTAACAACTAATTAAAAATAAATATTTGAATAAATATAAGGGAAAATTAAACAGAAGAGTTGTGGCGGTACTGATTTCCCCAGACTTCAGTTGATCAGGCAGAAGACTGAAAACCACCTTATCTATGGCGGTAACCCGCTCACAGAGCTGACATGCCAGAAATGGATTGATATCCATCATCTGTGGCCGAAGGGTGCCAACGTTTGATAAGTGCTTGAAATAGAAAGAGAAACAAAGTCTCGAAGTGACTCATTTCTTCGTTGCACCCTGGTTCGAATCTGTTTTTCCAGAACATCAACATAGTCCTCGGGAAGAGGATGATAACATATGTTGCATTTAGTGATGAAACTGGGTCTGCAGTTTCCTTCCTCTTTTAAGCCCTACAGAAAAGGCATTGTCACACTCTCAACTATCATTTAAGAGCCAATCCCCACACCTTGCGCAACTGGTGAACTTAATAACCCTCCAATCACTCAGCAACCAAAAAAAACAAACACCAGGGAAATGTAAACGACAACAAGCACCAGAGAACGGGCGGCAGCCACAGGGTGAATAAATAAGGGCGCTCATAAGTTGATCGACTGGTTTCTGTTTCTGTTTATTTTTCCCAGGTCGACATGTCGTCTATCGCAGATCTGATCAAGAAGAAGAGAGATGGAGGAGCGTTAAGTGACGAAGACATCAAAACCTTCGTCCACGCTGTTACAAACGAAACTATACAGGAATGTCAGACCGGTACGAACCGTTCAACTCATTAAAACACTTCCCTGAGGTCATTTATCATCTGTTCTTCAGCCAAAATAAATAAATAAATAACTCCATAAATAAATAATTATGCCATTAAAAGTAACAAAAATATTACAAATAAATCTAAATATTTATAACTGATAAATTGATATTTCTGTTTTAATTTGCTTTTTTATTTATTTACATTTGTATTAATTACTTTATTTATTCACTCTTCTGTTTAATTTCCACTTTTATTTATTCATGTATTTATTTTTATTTATTTATTCAAATTATTTACATTTATTTTTGTATTTTTGTATTTATTTTATATTATTCTTTAAATGTATGTGTTTCATTCATCACCCGCTGTTCCCTCCTCTTCCTCCGTTAAGGGGCCATGCTGATGGCTATCTGGCAGAAAGGAATGGTCGACATGGAGACTAAGAACCTGACCAGGGAGATGATGTCATCGGGGGAAGTGATGTCATGGCCAGAAGAGTGGTCGGGGCTGATGGTTGACAAACACTCAACAGGAGGGGTGGGAGATAAAGTCAGTCTGGTGTTGGCGCCGGCTCTAGCTGCCTGTGGCTTTAAGGTACAGCTGCCGACGCACACATCATACGTGATATACTCAGTACGTCTATGATGTCATAATAACCTCAGGTATGTGTTTGTCAGGTGCCTATGATCAGTGGGCGGGGCTTGGCTCACACCGGAGGAACTCTGGATAAACTGGAGTCAATTCCAGGATACAACATCCAACAATCAGCAGCTCAGGTACAACAGTGATGGAGGAAGTACTCCGATATTTTACAGCAATACCACACTGTAGAAATAATCAAATGTTAGCATCGAAATACACTTAAAGGGACTGTTTGTAACTTTTTACACGTATAAATCTACCGGGTCGGGATCCCATGCGCGCTCACATGTGGCCGGAGTCTCTGCTCCGCTGCCTGCTTGCCTTCACTCACACACCGCGCGCGTTCTCACTGTCTCGCTCCACCTCTACACGTGCATGCGTGCTCACTCCACACTGCAGGAGAGTTAGTTTAGCTCTGAGAATATCTAGTGAATGTACAGTGGGTGTTTGTGCAGAAATAAATGCTGCAGCTCCTCCAGACCAACAGAGGTTTCCCGTGTCTTGTGAATTATCGTCTCCGACCGGGTGCCGGTGTCTCCCTGCGGGCGGAGTCGGGAGACGATAACGTTTCTCTTCCTGCTTCAGCCCCGGCACCGACCTGCTTTTCCTGCTTCAGCCCTGGAGGCTGAGGCAGGAAAAGCACTAGGATCAGCATTGATTCATGGAGAGACCTTCGTCTGGTCAGCTAACATTACTGCCAAGCAGGTGAAATATAGAGTGATATTGTGGTTTTAGCTGACGTGTGTCGCCTCACTGTTTTGAGCGATGCTCGTTCATGTCTATGTAGAGCGAGCACAAGCGCGAGCCCGAAGCTGACTTTCGTTGACTTAACTCCCACAGGTGTCGCTGTTAACAAGCAATTCTGAAAGTTACAAAAAGTCCCTTTAAAGTACCAAATGTAGATGTACTTATTATGCAGAATAATACATATTATATTATATTTATTGATGCATTAATGTGTTCATCACTTTAATTCACTTTAATGCTGCAGCTGGTAAAGATGGAGGTAATTTTTATGACTTTATATACTGCTGGTAGTTTAATCTATAATAATACATCATAATTTATTAGTTTATTTTTGTATTAATATCTGCATATTTATCTGCAATATATTTGTATCTGAATCTGCAAAGTAACTAAAGCAGACATAAATGTAGTGGAGTAAAAAGTACAATATTTACAGAAGCAACAAGTAGCAGAAAATGGAAATACTCAAGTAAAATACAAGTACCTCAAAATTATACGTAACCACAGTACTTGAGTAAATGAACTTAGTTACATCCCACCACTAGCAAAGTTTAATGAATTAATCTAAATTTAGTTTTAGTTTAGTTGTTACATGTTCTAAGTTTAATTCTCTGTCTCAAGATTCTGAAGATCCTGGGCTCAGTGGGCTGTTGCATTGTGGGTCAGACGGAGACGTTGGTTCCTGCAGATCGAATCCTGTACGCTCTGCGGGATGTCACCAGCACCGTGGACAGCTTACCACTAATCACTGGTTCTGAACTGGTTTTACTTATGGAGGACTGAAGCTGCCATTATAACAAATTAATTAATTAAATAATAAAGAAAGAAATATAGAAATAAAACCCTCAATCATCAAATAAATGTGCAGGTAAATTTTAAAATAACTAAATATGTACATAAATATAAAAAAAAAAAAAAAAAAAGTTTTTATTTATTTGACAAATTACGTTTTTTTTTAATTCATTTATTTTTATATTTAATTATTTCACAATTTATTATTTTCTGTTTAAATTTATTTCTATTTATTTATTTCCCTACATATTTAATTTATTTATCTATTTATTTATTTATTGTACTGGCAGTTTTAGTCCTTTATACAGTAAAAAAAATCCTATATTTATTTCAGTTTTTATTTATTTCCCTATATATTTCATTCATTTACATATTGAGTCATTTATTGTTTATTTATTTTGCACAAATTAAGACTACACAAACATAACAAAAAATAAATAATATACAGTGCAGGAAGAGGTGAAAAAAATATATATTTATTTTTAATATTTCTTATTTGAAGCCTCTAACTAAACAGTGTTAAAATTTCACAATGTTAATTTATCAATGTTCTTTATTTATTTTAGGGCTGACAATAGATTAAAATATTTAATCACAATTAGTCGCATGATTGTCCATGATTAATGATTACATTTTTTATCTGTTTAAAATGTAACTTAAAGGGAGATTTGTCAAGTATTTAATACTCTAGTATACTATTTGCAGCTTTATGCAAATGTATGTATATATTAATTATTGTAAATCAATCAACAACACAAAACAATGACACATATTGTCCGTTATTATCACGTTAACTTATTATAATGGCAGCTTTAGTCCTCCATATTTACTAACATGACTTAAGAATACTACAGTAGCAGTACTACTGAAGCAGTTCTGCTCAGTTAAATATGAATTTAATCGTGTTTTTTGTTTCAGGCTCGATTATCTCAAAGAAAGCAGCCGAGTCTCTGAATGCTCTGGTGCTGGATGTGAAGTTTGGACGAGCTGCTCTCTACAAAGACCTGGACAGTGCTAGAGAACTAGCACAGTCATTAGTAAGTACATTAGAAGTATTTATCATATTAAGATTGGTCGATTCTGCGCAGCGGTAGACGAGCTATCCTCACATCAATTGACGGATTAATCGACAATGAAAATAATCATGAGTTGCAGCCTTACAGCAGATGAATCCATGACGCAAATATTCATTACTTAGCTAATGATGATGATGATGGTGGCGTGTTATTTCAGGTGAATGCCGGGAACGGCCTGGGCATACGTACGTGCGCGGTCCTCAGCCGTATGGACGCTACGATTGGTCGATTTGTGGGTAACAGTCTGGAGGTGATCGAGTCTCTGGAGACGCTGAAGGGAAAAGGACCCGACGACCTGATGGAGCTGGTCACAACTCTGGGTAACCACATTATTTTGTACCCTGAAGTGCTCTTTAAAAGTCATACATCTGGTGATATGTGTTATTGTGGTTTTCATCAAATCAATGACGACTGCAGAAAGGTCGCCTTTAAGGTGGATTTATCTACCGCCAATAAACACAAGAAGAATAGAAGAGTTGTGTGTTCCTGTCACCATGGTAACTGTTAGAAGCTACAAGGATGCTCCATCATAAATGGTCATTTAATCCCGTTTTAAGCCTCTTTCCTCCCGTCCGGCTGTCAGCTGCTCCAGTCCTCAGCAGGGGCCTCATGTATAAAAGACTGCGCAGCTTTCACACTGGAAGATGGCGTACTCACAAAATTGGAAAAGTACGTACGCACAGAAATTTTCACATGTATAAAACCATGCGTACGCCTGTTCCCGCGCACCTTTCCTTTATACATCCCACTTGACGTGAAATTGAGCGCAGCTGCACGTGCCACTAGGTCCGCCTTGTCTCCTCCCATTAATAACTATGCAAATGACTATAAACACGCTCCATGCTGTCACTTATTGTCCAAATAACAATAACAACGGCAAATCACGCTGGAAAAAGAACAAAAAAGAAGAATTTCACAGAGTGTGAAATTGAAGTGTTTGTTACTGAGGTGGAAGCTAGAAAACATATTTTATTTGATGGTCTTTAATCAGGAATTAGTAACAAACGCAACGTCTCCACAGCAGCTGACCGTGCGCTCCCGAAGGCTCCCGAGGGCTCCCGAGGGCTCCCGAAGGCTCCCGAGGGCTCCCGAAGGCTTCCGAGGGCTCCCGAGGGCTCCCGAAGGCTTCCGAGGGCGCACGATCAGCTGCGCCCCGTGCCTCGACTGCTAAGGGGCGCCGGTCTGGCCGCGTCCTCACTAAATATATACTATACGCTGTGCTGGAGTCACAGAGAGAGATTATCAATACAATGAAGGATAAAATATATATATGCAACGAATTAAAAAGAATGAATGATGGTGGGATAAGTCATATATTAAAAGATCTTGTTAAAAAAATGTTTGTCTCAACTCACCTCGTTGCTTTGCAGTCTGTGCATCTCATCCAAACGGCGCCGTAGAGCTGCTGCATTTGGCTCATTGTTAGGTGTGCCAGGATCCGGTTCATCCATCTATACATGAGGCCCCTGATCTTCATCATCCCCCACACACACACCTGCAGCCTGCAGGTCGTTCAGTCTTTAGACATGGCTGGATTTAACTTGTGCAGTCCTCAACGTTATTGACTATTTTAATAATCTTCTGGACTGGAGGTCCAACTGAAGACAAACTTTTCTCCATGTGCCATCTGGACCATTTCCTGTCATCACCTACAAACATCTCCCTAAACTACAAAGATCACTAGCTCCTCCTGGTGGCCAGGTGGGCTTCTTACAGAAAACCATCTACAGGGACTCTTCTTCTTCATCTTCTCTTCCTCCTCTTGGTGGAGCTATGGAGGACGTAACTTGCCAAAATAAAAAAGAATTGAATAAATATATAAATGACTCAATGAATATATAAATATGTCATTAAAAGTAGCAAAAGTAATATTAAACATTTCATAGAATTTTTTATAAAATATTATACAAATTTTAATTTGCTTCTTTAATTATTTATCTTTGTATTAATTTCATTATTTATGCTATGGAGGACGGAACCTGCCAAAATAAAATTGCAATATAGTAAAAAAAAAATAAAAAAAAATAGTAATTGGAAAATTATAGTCAATGAAAAAAGAAGTTGAAAAGTTGTGTCACAAAAGTAATAATGTTTTTGTTCCAATTGTCAAGTAAAATAAACTTACTAAATATTGAGTATTGTTTCTGTTTCTGCAGGCGGCCTGTTGCTGCAGGTGACTGGTAAAGTGTCTGACCTACCGGAGGGCAGGAAGCAGATTTCTGACGCTGTGATTGGTGGAGCTGCTCTGTCCAAGTTCCAGGCCATGATGGAGGCGCAGGGCGTAGCCAATGAGACGGCTCGCTCGCTGTGCTCCGCCAACGCAGATTACTACCGTATCCTGAGGAAATCAGAACATCAGATGGAACTGAAGACGCTTGCAGATGGTAAACAAATACAATTATATTATATATTCACTAACATATATATTTTATTTACTTAAGTACTTATATATTTCCTTACTTACCCACTTAGTAATTTACTAACAGATATTTTATTTATTTTTATATTTTATATCTTATGTACTTACTTATATTTTTACGTACTTATGCACTTTAACATTGATCAACGTTAAAGCAACTCATGAATAATCGATCAGCAATTAATCGTAAATGGAAATGGAGCAAAGATTGATTCCAGCGTACACATTAAGGCCTCCCGTTCTGTGTGACCTCCTGCAGGTTTCGTCGGGGATGTCGATGGTTTGATGTTAGCTGAAGTCATTCATAAGTTGGGGGCGGGACGATCAAAGGCCGGAGAACCTGTCAATCACAGCGTAGGAGCGGAGCTGCTGGTGTCGCTGGGTCAGAAGGTCCAGAAAGGTGAGAGGTCGATGATGGCGATGATGATTTCAGGGAATCCAGTTAAACCCTTCAGGATGTTTGATTTCTGTGTATTTTCAGGCGCCTCCTGGCTGCGGCTCCATTATGAGGAACCGGCTCCCAGTCCAGACCAGATCAATCGACTGCAGAACGCTCTGACTCTGCGAACACAAGAAAAAAAAACTTTAGTGAGAGAAATACTGCTGCCTAAGTAAGGCACGTTTCAATACTTTCAGTAACACATAAGAACAAACCCCTGCAGATCAGTCAGATCCATCATGTAGTTTACAATACAGGATCCTTGAACTGAAAATGCTGGAGACAATATATCTATATCTTTCTCAATAAATATCGTGAACAGACGAACAATGTGCTGTCCGTCTTTCAGTACTATCTGGCTTCCTGTCTGTGGCTCTCAGCTCCAAGCTCATTGGTTCCTACTGGAGACGGATATTTTTAAATATACAAATAAAGAGTTTAATTTTGATTCATTCTATACTCTACTTTTTTTTCGACATATACTATGACTTTTTTTCATGAAATTGTTCGACATACGACATATGATCTTTTTCATCAAATTTTTGGACATACTATACTATGACGTTTTTTCATTAAATCTTTCGACATACTATACTGTTTTTTTTTTCATAACATTTTTCGACATACTATACTATGATGTTTTTTCATGAAATTTTCGACATGCTATACTATGAGTTTTTTTTGACATACTATACTATGACGTTTTATCATCAAATTGTTCGACATGCTATATTATGTCGTTTTTTCATGAAAAATTGTCAATGAGTGTGACTTTGTGCTGATGTGCTGTGTGTTTCAGGGAGAGCTGCAGCAGAGCTCCAACTGGTTTCTAACCTGCTTATCGAGGGCTTACTGTACATGGTGCTATCTGTTTAAAGCCATCTGTACAGAAAATACCTTCCCCTCCTATACCTTCCTCACACCGACACACGAAACTCCTAGCTTAACCCCCCATGACTCTTTTATTCCTAAATTAATCAATCACATGTGGCTGTACCATCTCGCAGTAATGGTAAGTCGCCAGAAAGAGGCCATATATGGAGTTTCCTCCCTGCCATATTGGGGATTTTGTCCCTGCCATACGAGTTTCCTCCAGACCATATAAAGAGCTCCCCAGACGCCATAAATAGAGTTTAAAACACAGCATAATTGGAGTTGCCCTATTACAGTTTACCGTGCGTTCACGTGCAATTTCTCCGATATTGTAGCTCGCTAGAGCCTCGACTCACAGTTTGTCATCTCAAATGTATGTGATATCTGAATTCTGGCAACCAACAACACAGCAAGATGACATCTTAGATGTGTAACTTTAGCCCACTGCTAGTGTTCGCCTCCAGTCTTTCCTTTGTTTAGCCTCCAGCTAACACCGTGACGTGGCCGAAACGAAAACGTGAATATCCCTCTCTGGAGCCAGTGTTTGGTTTGTCCGTTTTGAGCTACTGTAGAAACACGGCAGACTCTGTAAAGAGGACCCGCTCTCTATGTAGATATAAACGGCTCATTCTAAGCTAACGAAAACACAATGATTCTTATTTTCAGGTGATTATACACTAAAGAAAACATACTTATTAATATTATACTCAATTTTCTGCCAATAGATCCCCTGAGTTGTTACACACCGGTCCTTTAAAAGGGGGTTCGTTGTTAATTAATTAAACATGCTCATGTTGAACTAGTTTGTACGAAGTGCTGTTCGTACACTGCTAGGCAAGATGCGACAAATCGTACGTAAAGAAGTTGAAAAGCTACAAAACTTGTCCCAAATTCAGACTTTGGAAAAGGTGTGTAGACGGAGGAGGTTTCAGACACGCCGCTTAAAGTGTACTGATGCCTTTTAGCTACTCACAGATGTTAACTTGCGTAGCCTTCCACACTGGACTATCAATAAAAACCAGTGGAAACTTTACACCACAAACATCTTTTTAGTGATTTATCTTTGTAAAGTAGCTGTGTAGCTGTTTACAGTGAGCGAATATCTATATAATAAACTGTCATTTATTACAAAGTTAACGCCCGCGCCTTCCTGTCTGGTTCTTTCACATTTACTCAGCAGGTTTATGACCTCTGACTTTTGGACGCTGGAAGTTGAAATTGAGTTAATGACTGACAGTGAGGCCTTCTCAGGACTCAAAAGCTGCTGAATCACTGATTAAATTCACTGGTGGATATATAATGAAAGTCACTGTGGTGAACTTTGATTTTAACTTTCTGTTTGTTGTTGCATCCCTACAGGACAGGAGCTCCTTAAGGCTAAAATCCACCTGCCAGCTAACGTGCTGTGGCTCGCCCGCTTTCAGTCCGTTAAAGGTGCAGCATGCAGAAACATTATAGCGTTCAGGTGTGTGCAACTATTTTCATTCCACCATTTTTTTAAATCTGATTTGTTAATCTGAGCACATGGAGCTGAAGGTCGCTGGTTCAAGGTTCAAGGTTCAGTTTATACAACACAGGATTGCACATAAAAGTACAAGTGTATAGAAGTAGCAATAAAGGTACAAATATATGAAAGTAGCACTAAAGTTGCAAGTATGTAAGAGTAGCATTAAACGTACAAGTATATAAAAGTACCACTTAAGGTACTGTTGGATTTATTATACTCTACAATATCTGTTGGATTTATTATACTCTACAATATCTGTTGGATTTCTTATACTCTACAATATCTGTTGGATTTCTTATACTCTAAAAATGCATACAAAGGCCTCACTATTGGATGTTTTATGAATAGAGTCAAGGGTGAGAAAAGAGGGGAGTGTGGCAGATGATGTTTCATGTTCCAAGGTCATGAGGACGGAGCCAGAAGGGGATAACGAGGAAGGATGAATGCAGCAGAGGCATCACGCGTCACACCTCATGACTATTGATACTGTGTAAACCATAAAAAGACTGGATCAGGGAGAGCTCGGGATTCAGACTTCACGAACTGACCCATGCATTGTATGTTGTCAGGGACATGTAGGTTGGATCCAGATATATCTGTAAACTCTTTTACTTTTACTTGTGCAACATTTAATTATTCGGAATAAATTGTATTATTATGCTTTAACCCATCTGTTTGGAAAATCTCTTTGTCATACAAGATCAACCAGCACGTAACTGGGCCTTGGCCTCTCGGAGGTAGAAGGCCAGTTCCTTCAATTGGTGACCCCGACGTGATCTTCGGCATTGAGAAGCGTGTCCAAAGGACGGACAGACCGGCGAGAGAGAGAAAGGGCCCTGAAATCTTAAAGGTGAGCAGAACCTGTTTTATCGAACTCTGCATATTGGCTTACTCTAAATTATCTCTCTTGTTGTGCTGAATCTCCTTTGTAGTGATAAATGTTGCAGAAGTAAAGACTTTTTCAATTAAAGCTGCCCTTTTGGTAAATCCAAGAGGAGGAAAGCTGAATTAAAGCTGCCCTTTTGGTAAATCCAAGAGGAGGAAAGCTGAATTAAAGCTGCCCTTTTGGTAAATCCAAGAGGAGGAAAGCTGAATTAAAGCTGCCCTTTTGGTAAATCCAAGAGGAGGAAAGCTGAATTAAAGCTGCCCTTTTGGTAAATCCAAAAGGAGGAAAGCTGAATTAAAGCTGCCCTTTTGGTAAATCCAAGAGGAGGAAAGCTGAATTAAAGCTGCCCTTTTAGTAAAGCTAAAAGGAGGAAAGCTGAATTAAAGCTGCCCTTTTAGTAAAACTAAAAGGAGGAAAGCTGAATTAAAGCTGCCCTTTTAGTAGAACTAAAAGGAGGAAAGCTGAATTAATTTAGGGGAGCAAGCTGCCCTTTTGGTAAAGACTAAGAGGAGGAAAGCTGCCCGTTTAGTAATAAAAACTGTATGAGTGTACATTAATAACTAGTATTCAGAGGAAAATTAAAACTTACTGTTGATACTGGGCCAACATCGCTGGAACATCAAAGTGTCCAGTAGAAGCTTATGTTGGTAGGATCACAGCGAGGGGCATAGCGACCCATTTACTCTGAATCTAGTTACTGTCATAAACTGAATAAACCTGTGTGAAATAGTACTGGACAGAATGGACGGAGAATTTGACAAAGACTGTGAGGAACGGGGTGGCTGTGGGCCTCCCCGTTTATCATTTGGACAACAATGGGCTAAAGTCAGGACCAATGTAATCTGTACATTTGACCCCAAGACTAGAAATAAAGAGACTCAAGACCTAGATGACTGGTATAACATGACAGTGAAGGAAGGGCATTTTCCAGCCACGGGAAGTGAAGCCAAATTCATGCCAGTGATGAGAGCATTAATACAGGTGGTTCATAGAAAGCTGCTGCAAGCAAGACAAGACAAAGAAAAGGGACATATGTTTGTAAGGAGGAAATTGAGGAAGAAAGAAGACGAGTTGGCAAGTAAATTGGTAAAATATAAAGTGATACAGATGGCTGCACTATCAGCCTTAGGCAGCCAGACGAAAGCCACCCACGCAAAAACCGCTGAAGCAAAACCACTAGTGAAACCCTCACCCAGTCCTAGCGCACCCCCACCACCAAACCCACATACTAGCCAGCCGCCACATTACATGTCCCTCCATCAGCAGTACCCACCTGGCCCACATCCCAACCCCCCTCCTTATCCTCCTCCTACCCCTAGTCCGGTACCAACCCCACAGGACAGTGATTATACAAACGAAGTTATGGCACCATTGTTTCAAGTGTTAGGTGGTACTTTGGAACTTTAACCCCTACGCTACCTCCTTCGGTAATGCTATTAGACAAAAGTATCCCATACCAGCGGGTAAGCTCCACAGCTTGGTGTTTAAGATTAAGAACGGGGAGAGTGGACGCACGTTCATAGAAAGAGCAAAGACAGAGTGGGCGGGGGCTACGGGGGTGAACCCAGATAAAGAATCACAGCAGTCTCTGTTCAGAATAGCTCTGTTAAAACATGCTCCGGAAGGAGTTAAGAGAAAGATGCAAGAGAATCCAGATATGGCAGGGGCAAAATCATCAAGATGGGAAACACATTTCTGCCATCATCAGGATGCAGAAACCAAGGAGGAGGAAGAGGAAAATGAGTCATTAAAAGAGATGGTAGCTCAGTTGACTAAATTACAGTTGGCAGATGCACGGACTCGTGCGACAGATAAGAAAAAGGGAGGGAAAGAAAAAGATACCCAGATGGCTCAAATTGTAACACCAGCTCCAGCCCCGCCACAGAATCCTTATCCACTGCAGGGCCAGTCACAGGCTATGTATCAACCCCAGTATCATGTTCCTTACCAAGCTGCCCCATATCAGCAGCCCCCTTATCATGAAGGTCGGAATAGAGGCAGAGGGAGAGGAGGAGGAGGCAGGGGGAGGAGGTATGCCCAACCAAGAGGAGGCAGTTGTAACATCTGCGGAAACCCGGATCACTGGGCACGTGACTGTCCTCAGAAACAACAACAGCAGATGAGAGGGCCTCCACAGCAGTCATATCAGCCAACAATACAGACTCCACCAAACCAACAGCTAGCTCCAATGCAGGCATACAGCGGGTACTCTGCGCAGGGACCTCCACCTGGTCCATATACACCAGGAATGTTCCCATAGGGGTGCCCGACGGAGATGGAGGGACAGGGGCTGGCAGAGCCCTGTCTCCAGTTGACAGTGAACGGAAAGCGAAGATGGTTCATGGTGGATACGGGAGCACGTTACTCCACCTTAGCTAAACCTATGTGTTCCCTTTCCTCTCACTATGTTTCCGTTTTGGGATTTTCCGGCACTGAACAAAGACTGCCTTTTACTGTTCCCCTTCCTGTCCGGCTTGGGAGACAGGTGATGGAGCACCCCTTTTTGTATGCACCTGATTGTCCACGTGATCTCCTGGGAAGAGATGTTTTGGCAGCACTGGGGGCTTCTGTACATTGTTCACCAGAAGCTGTGATAGTGAGTTTCCCCGGAGGAGAAGAAATGGTGTGCTCCTCGCCCTCCAGTGCTGATCGCATGTGCATGTTGAGTCCTGATACCTCACCTGATGCCCCACCACCCTGTGCAGACATATATTGGGCCCTGCTAGCCGACCGAAACCCTCTGATTGACTTTTACAACATGTGGCAACCATGGATTAGGGCTCTACACCCTTACCTCCCTGTTCCCGATCCTCCCCACTGCACTCTGAATTATGACAGAAATAATGATCTTACGTATCAAGATGAGTTCCAACAGAACCTGTTAGATACAACCTGGGGGATAGGAGTAAGAGATGTTTATATAGCACCAGCAGGAGTAGCAGCCGCAGTAAAATTAACCCAAGCACAAGAACAATGGTATCGCATGTCAGAAGAAGCTGTTCCCCATGTGTCCCTAGCCATAGCTCCAAAACATCAGGCTAAAGACTTAGGCCCCATGGTTAAAGCAGCAGTCGCTCTGACAGACTGGGTTCCCACTTCCCTTTTGGGGGTTTCAATCTCACCATCCTCTAACATATATAGACTCTCCTTTTACAATGCAGTGTCAGGTATTTGCAAACATGAGTTACTAACACGCCACCACGGTAGGGAGATGTTAGATGGTGAAGGAGCCACTTCCATGTTGGCAGCTCTCCCTTCCTCACTGTGGTCTACGGGCCCCTTTGATGTTGGCAGGTGCAGCATGGAACCGGTAACTTTCGAGATGAAGACTTACTGCCCTATCTGGAGACCTCAGTATAAGCATAAAGTGGAAGCAGCCCAGGGTATCTCTCCTACGATTGAAGGACTGATAAAGGCGGGAGTATTAAGAAAATCTTACTCTCAGTGGAACACTCCCATTTTGCCAGTAATCAAACCCTCCGGCTCATACAGAATGGCTCATGATTTAAGAGCCATCAATGAGCTGGTTTTGACTCCTGTTACACCAGTACCGAACCCCCACTCTGCTCTCTCGATGCTCACCCCAGCCCATACATCTTTCACATGTATAGATTTGGCTAACGCCTTCTTTTGCCTGCCCTTAGCAGATCATTTACAGGACATTTTCTCATTTACATATGAAGGCCAAAGGCTGACATATAACGTGTTACCACAGGGGTTTGTACTCTCCCCCTCTATTTTTAATGAAACTTTGAGAAATCACTTGGCCGGCCTTGAACTCCCTGAGGGGTGTTTTATTGTACAATATGTAGATGACTTGTTAGTGGCCGCACCCTCGGCTGAGGTATGCCTGTCACTAACCCATGCATTGTTATTGAGGTTACATAACTACGGTTACAAAGTCTCAAAGGAAAAACTTCAGTGTTGCCGCGCACAAGTTTCGTTCCTAGGTAGAATAGTGTCAGCAAAGGGCACCACAATGTCTCCAGCTCATCGTGACTCTATACTCCACCATCCGAAACCACAGACAGTAAAAGAGATGTTATCATTCTTAGGGCTGACTGGGTATTCAAGACAATACATCCCTAACTATGCAGGCGACACTCAGTTACTCAGACAAATGGTAACCATGGCTGGAATGAGAAATCTCACCGCTAAGTTAGAATGGTCTACAGAGGCCGAGGAGGTGTTTATCCGCCTCAAGCAGGAAATGGCAGAGGCCGCAACACTCGCTCTCCCAGATTACTCTCAACCATTCCATCTGGATGTCTCAGAGCAGCTTAGTACAGCTCATGGTGTCTTATATCAGAAACACAGAGGAGATAGGAATGTATTGTACTATTGTAGCATTTTGCTAGATACACAAGAACAGAGAGCCAGCCCCTGTGTCAGATATGCAGCTGCTCTGGCAAAAATCGTAGACAAAGTAGGTCATATAGTCATGCACCATCCTCTACAGATTCTGACCTCTCACAGTACTGTAACATATGTCACCTCCTCCTGTTTCACTCTCACCCCCCTCAGACAGACCAAGATCTTACAAGTACTCTCGAAACCACACATCTCCTTTGTACATGAGGGCTGTAATATGGCTGACAATATGACTGATGGCGAGAAGCACTTCTGTGCAGACAAATCGCTGCCCTTTGTAAAACTAAGGCTGGACTTAGAAAACTCCCCTTTAACGGAAACTGACCTTAGCTTATTTACAGATGGTTGCTGTTTCCGTCATCCCACCGAAGGGTTAAAAGCAGGTTATGCTGTGGTGTCTATGAATACAGCAAAAGAGGAACCATGTACTCTCGATCACGGTCCTCTTGATGGGAAACAATCTGCTCAGGCAGCAGAACTTACGGCTGTAGTTTGTGCTCTGCGGTTAGCGGAAGGGAAGGCAGTGAATATTTTCACAGACTCTGCGTATGTGTGCAATGCAATTCACAGAGATATGTCTGGCTGGGTGCAAGCGGGTTTTAAGACTAGTCAGAATAAACCTATGGCTCATGAGGAGTTAATGAAAGAGTTGTTGGAAGCGATCCAGTTACCACAGAGGGTAGCTGTGATCAAAGTGAAAGGACACAGTCAGGGCACTGACTTAGAAAGTATAGGAAACGAAGCAGCGGATGCAGCCGCTAAAAAGGCGGCAGGGTATTTACCTACTATGATGGTCATGACCACAGCAGATCTCGGTTCTGAGATAACTGATTTCTCCATCATACAAGCTCAAGAATCTGCCACAGCAGCAGAACGAACCATCTGGGAAGATAAGGGAGCTATAGAACAGTTTGATGGTATATGGTATAACGGAGATCAAATAGTTATGCCCCCCTGTTGGATGTCCTCAATACTGACTCAGACTCATGGACTTGACCATAAAAGCCACAAACAGATGTTACGAGATCTCCGCCACTGGTGGATTCCCCGGAAACATGCTACTATAACTGACTTCTTGACTAAGTGTGACGTATGTAGTACATGTAACATCAGACCGACCATCACTCCTAGGGCAGGAAAACATCCTTCTCCCACTGCCCCGGGACAGGAAATCTTTATGGATTTTACAGATATGGGAGTAAGGGCTGGGGGGAAAAGATTCCTCCTAGTAATTGTGGACGCATTTTCACGTTGGGTTGAGGCCTACCCTACGGGAAAAGAGGACGCAAAATCAGTCATTAAATGTCTGGTGAATGAATACATTCCGAAACATGGGTTTCCTAAATTGATCAGGTCAGATAATGGTTCACATTTCAAAAATAAAGACCTGCAATCTGTTGAAAAGGCTCTGGGACTAAAACACAAATTTGGCACGGTGTACCACCCTGAATCGCAAGGAAAGGTTGAACGTGCTAATCAGACCATCAAGCTAAAGCTGCTAAAAATCGTTCGCACAACTAAGCTCCCTTGGACTGAAGCCCTGCCCATTGCACTGATAGGCATCAGAGCCTCGGTCAATCGGTCAACGGGACTCACACCATTTGAGCTTACGTGTGGCCGACCTTTCCCAGGGCCGTCCCAAAATCCCTCTCCCCTTCCTGACCTCGGTTACCGACCATACTATTTGAAGGTTAATGCTCTTGTGTCAGCTCTCTCCTATACAGGTGACAAACCTGTCACCCCTGTCACAGAGGACGTTCCAGGACCTGACCCCGGACCCCTGGAACACCTTTGGTTGAAGGTGTTAAAGAGGAAGTGGTCGGAGCCACGTTGGACAGGCCCACACAAGGTTCTGGCCAGAACTGCAACAGCTGTGCAGCTTGCAGGAAAAGGACTCAACTGGTGGCACCTAACACAGTGCTCCAGCAGCAGGACAGGACCTGAAGCAGAGGAGGCAGCCCCACAAGGAGCCCAGGCTACGTGAAAAGAGGGTCACGTATAATTTTTTATTTTTCATATACTGTATAAACTGTGACTGTGATGAGATACACATAAGGGAAAGAAGGTTACAAGGTCTTGCCTGTATTTACAGTTAAATCAGGCTAACATGGTTGTTTAGGTGGACTCATCTAGGTGGTTTTTGAAAAACATTATATATCACATTGTATTAAAAATTGTTGCTTAGAATAAATGCTAAAATAGACAAAAATAGACAAAAATAGACAAAAATAGATAAAAATAGATAAAAAAGAGAAACCAGGGGTGGGGAGAATCCACCAGAGAGAAATTTCACTTCCTTTCCCAAACCAGTATAAAATAGGATCACCCAGATAAAAGTTTTTCAGTTGCGCGCAGGAAAACAAACTAGAAGCATCATGCAGTACGACAAACTGCTAGTAGCGTTTGCTGTAGCATTTGTGTTTACCTCTCTTGTCCTCGTTCATTTCATATTACTATCTTAATGCAATTCATGTATTTTCGTGTTTTCAGTTACCATTTTAGTTATTCATGATAAAAGGATAAAGAATAACCTGGGAAAGCACAGACTGTACTAGTTTAGATACATTACTTATCATCCTCGCCTCTGCACTCTGCTAAAACTGGCTAATCACAAGTAACTCTTTAACAATAGACAATGCTTTCACTCAGAAGCAGGGTGGAAGGTGTGGGCTACAAGGGGGGGAAGGCTAAACCAAGATTATAAAGAATGATGTAGTGAGGTAGCTTCCCTAATGAATATAAACTAGCTGACCAAATAGCTGCAGGTTTTGAAAACATACCTATAAGAAGTGCTCTGATCCCTATCACTCCTAACAAAAATGTTGACCGCATTAACTACATCCACTATAATGTTCTCCGTTTGACTAATCTAACCCGTGATGCAATTGCCGGACTAGCTGAACAAATGGCTCCTACGTCACTGATGGTGATCCAAAATAGAATGGCATTAGATATGTTGCTGGCAGAGAAAGGCGGTGTATGCTCAATGTTCCAAGACTCATGTTGTATTTTCATCCCTAACAATACAGCGCCGGACGGGACTGTAACTAAGGCGCTAGAGGGGCTCCGGACGCTGTCTGAATCCATGCACGATGACTCAGGTATCAACAGCCCCATTAACGACTGGTTAGACCGTACCTTTGGGAAATGGAAGTCCATGGTGGTATCTCTATTCTCCTCAATCATTGCTGTGTGTGGATGCTTAGTACTATGTGGTTGTTGTTGTATTCCATGCATTCGCCACCTCACTGAGCGTGTGATCATTTCAGCTGTGCAACGAAAGCATCCGGATGCACCTCCTCCTTATCAGATGGCCATGTTCCAAGCGGAGAGACAGGGTCTCCTGGAAATGGTGGGGGATAGTGAAGATGTTGATCCTGAAGAGGTTGTGTGAAGATGCTTATAATTAAAACATCTGTACGTAACATGATGATGCTTATAATTAAAACATCTGTACGTAACATTATATATGCGTATAATAAATATATCTGTATGTAACATTATCTGTAGGTGAACTTAGTTAAGTTCAAAAGAGGGTCTGTTGGATTTATTATACTCTACAATATCTGTTGGATTTATTATACTCTACAATATCTGTTGGATTTCTTATACTCTACAATATCTGTTGGATTTCTTATACTCTAAAAATGCATACAAAGGCCTCACTATTGGATGTTTTATGAATAGAGTCAAGGGTGAGAAAAGAGGGGAGTGTGGCAGATGATGTTTCATGTTCCAAGGTCATGAGGACGGAGCCAGAAGGGGATAACGAGGAAGGATGAATGCAGCAGAGGCATCACGCGTCACACCTCATGACTATTGATACTGTGTAAACCATAAAAAGACTGGATCAGGGAGAGCTCGGGATTCAGACTTCACGAACTGACCCATGCATTGTATGTTGTCAGGGACATGTAGGTTGGATCCAGATATATCTGTAAACTCTTTTACTTTTACTTGTGCAACATTTAATTATTCGGAATAAATTGTATTATTATGCTTTAACCCATCTGTTTGGAAAATCTCTTTGTCATACAAGATCAACCAGCACGTAACTGGGCCTTGGCCTCTCGGAGGTAGAAGGCCAGTTCCTTCAGTACATAAAAAAAGGTATATAAAAATAGCACTATAAAAGTACAAATATATAAAAATTGCTCTAAAAGGTACAAGTATATAAAAGTAGCATTACAGGTTCAAGTATATACAAGTATGTAGGAGTAGCATTAAACGTACAAGTATATAAAAGTACCACTTAAGGTACAAGTATAAAAAAGTAGCTCTATAAAAGTACAAGTATATAAAAGTTGCTCTAAAGAAGCAAGTCTCGAAGTGACTAATTTCTTCGTTGCACCCTGGTTCGAATCTGTTTTTCCAGAACATCAACATAGTCCTCGGGAAGAGGATGATAACATATGTTGCATTTAGTGAAGGAGAGATCATAATGAAACTGGGTCTGCAGTTTCCTTCCTCTTTTAAGCCCTACAAGTATATAAAAGTAGCATTACAGGTGCAAGTATATAAAAGTACAAGTATATAAAAGTTGCTCTAAAGGTACAAGTATATAAAAGTAGCTCTAATCTGATCTTATTTTAGTAACGTAAGTCCTGGTTGAGACTGTGAAGACCATCCGATCAGATGTTTTTCTAGTCAGCTGGGTAAATTATGGATCAACAAATGAAGGTATTGACGTTCGCTATCACATTCAAGCTCTACGACGCTCCACATCAGCTCACGTTGTTCATGTAAACGTTCATGTAAAAACACAGACTCGTACGGGCGAGTAATGTAGCGTTGGCAAATCAGCAGCTAGAGCAAGTTTCAGTTCAACTGTGTAACTGGTAAACTAGACATGCTCGTTAGCATATAAATAGATAGGATCGTGGTGTTTCTGCAACTTCAGCATAAAGGTTTGGGAGGTTTATTGGAACTTACACAACAATAACTTCCGCTTTAATGAAGGGACACATCCGGAGCAGCTCCGTCTGTCTAGTCGGTTTTTGTCTGCATGTCTGAGGGACGCTAACCCTCAGTGTTGATTGGCTAGTGCTCATGGCGTGTAACCAATCAGTGCTGTGTAGCTCTAAAGGTACAAGTATATCAAAGTAGCTCTAAAAGGTACAAGTATATCAAAGTAGTTCTAAAAGGTACAAGTATATCAAAGTAGCTCTAAAGGTACAAGTATATCAAAGTAGCTCTAAAGGTACAAGTATATCAAAGTAGTTCTAAAAGGTACAAGTATATCAAAGTAGTTCTAATGCTGGTTTCACACAGGGTCACATGAGGCGAACATCTGTGTTTTGTGATCCACCCTGAGTCTCTTCCATTATGAGTCACACTTCATTGTTTGCCTGAACTAACCCAGACTGCTGCGTTCCCTGAAGGAAGTATTCTGCCAGAATAAGGCGAGGAGAATAATGTAATGGCAATTTTCATATCTGCAGTTTAACACTGTACCTTTAGATAATCTCAGGGCCTCACATGTTCAACTTCGTCACCATAAGACAGTGACCTGACATTTTAGATCTCTGTAACTGCAAACAACAGATTGCTGAAATACTTGTTATGTCTTGTGATGCTCTGTTGTCTGCTGTGTGCTGACGCATTGATACACTTTCTATCCTTCTCTTCTTTTCTTCTTTGCACTTATTTTCGTGTTATGCTTTAAATGTATAAATACTGACTACTCTTTGTATTCGGGGCTCACTTGCCACAGTCCACAACAGGTGGCTGTGCTCGTGAGTCCATCTGCAGATGCTTTAGTTATTAATGTATGCCTTTTTATTAAATTCACTGAAAGACAAGTTGTTACGTTGGTTTGTGTCTTGTTTTAACAGAAACTGCCACCACAATACTTAAACTAAACTCTTTTTATGCACAAATTGAATGAACTGCTGGGATTATATTTCACAGGAAGCAGCGTGATAGTACTCAACATGCAAATACTGTCAAAGGACTGCCGTTAGACACTGCAGGGCCATATAAGCTGCATTCTGACACTGCAGGGCCATATAAGCTGCATTCTGACAGAGGAGTTAAACTAGATTTATTTGGAAGATAACTGGGAGCCCTGGTTTATATAAAAAAAACAGTTCAACTTCCACTTCCACCTCCTCCTCCTGCTCCTCTTCCTCCTCCTCCTCCTCCTCCTCCTCCTCCTCCTCCCTGCACTCCCATTGGCCGGCGGACCCCTGACCTCTCATATCTTTATGTATTTGCAGGGTCGACGCTCCTCATTCCTCGCTGACTGAAAACACCACAACAGGTACGCTACTCTGACTGTGATTTGTGTGTATTACTGATGTTGTTGAGGCAAATAAACAACAACAACAAAGAGATTTTTTCTTTCTTTGCTTATTTATTTACCAAACTTATTTATATAAATAAGTATAAATAAATAAATATGTCATTAAATAACATTAAAAAATAAATGTATCCATTAATTAAATGATAAAATGTGACATAAATTGATATTTCTTTTTTTAATTTGCTTCTTTATTTATTTATCTTTGTTCTAATTTCCTTATTTATTTAAACTTCTGTATAATTACCCCCTTTATTTATTTATGCATTTACTTTGACTCAATTTTAAATTTATTTATTTATTTTTGCATTCATTTTCTAAATTTATTTTTGCATTTATTTAATTGTGTTTATTTTTAAATGTATGTATTTATTTACGTATTTATGTATGATTTTTCCTTTGCATTTCATCACTTATTTATTTCCCAAACTTATTTATATAAATAAGTAAAAATAAATGAATGAAGTAAAATAAATAAAAAATAAACATTATACATATACATTTAACAACTAATTAAAAATAAATATTTGAATAAATATAAGGGAAAATTAAACAGAAGAGTTGTGGCGGTACCGATTTCCCCAGACTTCAGTTGATCAGGCAGAAGACTGAAAACCACCTTATCTATGGAGGTAACCCGTGTGGTGGCAGTTTCTGTTAAAACAAGACACAAACCAACGTAACAACTTGTCTTTCAGTGAATTTAATAAAAAGGCATACATTAATAACTAAAGCATCTGCAGATGGACTCACGAGCACAGCCACCTGTTGTGGACTGTGGCAAGTGAGCCCCGAATACAAAGAGTAGTCAGTATTTATACATTTAAAGCATAACACGAAAATAAGTGCAAAGAAGAAAAGAAGAGAAGGATAGAAAGTGTATCAATGCGTCAGCACACAGCAGACAACAGAGCATCACAAGACATAACAAGTATTTCAGCAATCTGTTGTTTGCAGTTACAGAGATCTAAAATGTCAGGTCACTGTCTTATGGTGACAAAGTTGAACATGTGAGGCCCTGAGATTATCTAAAGTCTGGTCCTGTCTGGTTCTTTCACATTTACTCAACAGGTTTATCACCTCTAGCCTGGTTTATGACCTCTGACCTTGAGATGCTGGAAGTTTGAAATTGAGTTAATGACTGACAGTGAGGCCTTCTCAGGACTCAAAAGCTGCTGAATCACTGATTAAATTCACTGGTGGATATATAATGAAAGTCACTGTGGTGAACTTTGATTTTAACTTTCTGTTTGTTGTTGCATCCCTACAGGACAGAAGCTCCTTAAGGCTTAAATCCACCTACCAGCTAACATGCTGTGGCTCGCCCGCTTTCAGTCCGTTAAAGGTGCAGCATGCAGCAACATCATAGCGTTCAGGTGTGTGCAACTATTTTTATCATGTTTTAAAATCTGATTTGTTAATCTGAGCACATGGAGCTGAAGGTCGCTGGTTCAAGGTTCAGTTTATACAACACAGGATTGCACATAAAAGTACAAGTATATAGAAGTAGCAATAAAGGTACAAATATATGAAAGTAGCACTAAAGTTGCAAGTATGTAAGAGTAGCATTAAACGTACAAGTATATAAAAGTACCACTTAAGGTACAAGTATATAAAAATAGCACTATAAAAGTACAAGTGTATAAAATTTGCTCTAAAAGGTGCAAGTATATAAAAGTAGCTCTAATCTGATCTTATTTTAGTAACGTAAGTCCTGGTTGAGACTGTGAAGACCATCCGATCAGATGTTTTTCTAGTCAGCTGGGTAAATTATGGATCAACAAATGAAGGTATTGACGTTCGCTATCGCATTCAAGCTCTACGACGCTCCACATCAGCTCACGTTGTTCATGTAAACGTTCATGTAAAAACACAGACTCGTACGGGCGAGTAATGTAGCATTGCCCAATCAGCAGCTAGAGCAAGTTTCAGTTCAACTGTGTAACTGGTAAACTAGACATGCTCGTTAGCATATAAATAGATAGGATCGTGGTGTTTCTGCAACTTCAGCATAAAGGTTTGGGAGGTTTATTGGAACTTACACAACAATAACTTCCGCTTTAATGAAGGGACACATCCGGAGCAGCTCCGTCTGTCTAGTCGGTTTTTGTCTGCATGTCTGAGGGACGCTAACCCTCAGTGTTGATTGGCTAGTGCTCATGGCGTGTAACCAATCAGTGCTGTGTAGCTCTAAAGGTACAAGTATATCAAAGTAGTTCTAAAAGGTACAAGTATATCAAAGTAGTTTTAAAAGGTACAAGTATATCAAAGTAGTTCTAAAAGGTACAAGTATATCAAAGTAGCTCTAAAAGGTACAAGTATATCAAAGTAGTTCTAAAAGGTACAAGTATATCAAAGTAGCTCTAAAAGGTACAAGTATATCAAAGTAGCTCTAATGCTGGTTTCACACAGGGTCACATGAGGCGAACATCTGTGTTTTGTGATCCACCCTGACTCTCTTCCCTTATGAGTCACACTTCATTGTTTGCCTGAACTAACCCAGACTGCTGCGTTCCCTAAAGGAAGTATTCTGCCAGAATAAGGCGAGGAGAATACTTAAACTAAACTCTTTTTATGCACAAATTGAAGGAACTGCTGGGATTATATTTCACAGGAAGCAACGTGGCAGGACTCAACATGCAAATACTGTAACAACAAAGGACTGCCGTTAGACACTGCAGGGCCATATAAGCTGCGTTCTGACAGAGGAGTTAAACTATTTATTTGGAAGATAACTGGGAGCCCTGGTTTATATAAAAAAAACAGTTCAACTTCCACCTCCTCCTCCTCCTTCTCCCTGCACTCCCATTGCCCAATCAGCAGCTAGAGCAAGTTTCAGTTCAACTGTGTAACTGGTAAACTCGACATGCTCGTTAGCATATAAATAGATAGGATCGTGGTGTTTCTGCAACTTCAGCATAAAGGTTTGGGAGGTTTATTGGAACTTGCGCAACAATATCTTCCGCTTTAATGAAGGGACACACCCGGAGCAGCTCCGTCTGTCTAGTCGGTTTTTGTCTGCATGTCTGAGGGACGCTAACCCTCAGTGTTGATTGGCTAGTGCTCATGGCGTGTAACCAATCAGTGCTGTGTAGCTCTAAAGGTACAAGTATATCAAAGTAGCTCTAAAAGGTACAAGTATATCAAAGTAGTTCTAAAAGGTACAAGTATATCAAAGTAGTTCTAAAAGGTACAAGTATATCAAAGTAGTTCTAAAAGTACAAGTATATCAAAGTAGTTCTAAAAGTACAAGTATATCAAAGTAGTTCTAAAAGGTACAAGTATATCAAAGTAGTTCTAAAAGATACAAGTATATCAAAGTAGTTCTAAAAGGTACAAGTATATCAAAGTAGTTCTAAAAGGTACAAGTATATCAAAGTAGTTCTAGTGCTGGTTTCACACAGGGTCACATGAGGCGAACATCTGTGTTTTGTTATCCACCCTGACTCGCTTCCCTTATGAGTCACACTTCATGCATTCTTGACTACATCTGTCATTGATTTTGTGAGTTCAGCAAATCTGAGAACATTGTTTGCCTGAACTAACCCAGACCGCTGCGTTCCCTGAAGGAAGTATTCCGCCAGAATAAGGCGAGGAGAATACTTAAACTAAACTCTTTTTATGCACAAATTGAAGGAACTGCTGGGATTATATTTCACAAGAAGCAGCGTGACAGGACTCAACATGCAAATACTGTAACAACAAAGGACTGCCGTTAGACACTGCACGGCCATATAAGCTGCATTCTGACACTGCACGGCCATATAAGATGCATTCTGACAGAGGAGTTAAACTAGATTTATTTGGAAGATAACTGGGAGCCCTGGTTTATATTAAAAAAACAGTTCAACTTCCACCTCCTCCTCCTCCTCCTCCCTGCACTCCCATTGGCTGGCGGACCCCTGACCTCTCATTTCTTTATGTATTTGCAGGGTCGACGCTCCTCATTCCTCGCTGACTGAAAACACCACAACAGGTACGCTACTCTGACTGTGATTTGTGTGTATTACTGATGTTGTTGAGGCAAATAAACAACAATAAAGATATTCTTTTTTATTTATTTGATATTATTTTTTAAAAATTATTTATTTATTTATTTCTGCATGATTTTTTCTTTCCTTGCTTATTTATTTACCAAACTTATTTATATAAATAAGTATAAATAAATAAATATGTCATTAAATAACATTAAAAAATAAATGTATCCATTAATTAAATGATAAAATGTGACATAAATTGATATTTCTTTTTTTTAATTTGCTTCTTTATTTATTTATCTTTGTTCTAATTCCCTTTGGTGACAAAGTTGAACATGTGAGGCCCTGAGATTGTCTAAAGTCTGGTCCTGTCTGGTTCTTTCACATTTACTCAACAGGTTTATCACCTCTAACCTTGAGATGCTGGAAGTTTGAAATTGAGTTAATGACTGACAGTGAGGCCTTCTCAGGACTCAAAAGCTGCTGAATCACTGATTAAATTCACTGGTGGATATATAATGAAAGTCACTGTGGTGAACTTTGATTTTAACTTTCTGTTTGTTGTTGCATCCCTACAGGACAGGAGCTCCTTAAGGCTTAAATCCACCTACCAGCTAACATGCTGTGGCTCACCCGCTTTCAGTCCGTTAAAGGTGCAGCATGCAGCAACATCATAGCGTTCAGGTGTGTGCAACTATTTTTATCATGTTTTAAAATCTGATTTGTTAATCTGAGCACATGGAGCTGAAGGTCGCTGGTTCAAGGTTCAGTTTATACAACACAGGATTGCACATAAAAGTACAAGTATATAGAAGTAGCAATAAAGGTACAAATATATGAAAGTAGCACTAAAGTTGCAAGTATGTAAGAGTAGCATTAAACGTACAAGTATATAAAAGTACCACTTAAGGTACAAGTATATAAAAATAGCACTATAAAAGTACAAGTGTATAAAATTTGCTCTAAAAGGTGCAAGTATATAAAAGTAGCTCTAAAAGTTACAAGTATATAAAAGTAGCTCTAATCTGATCTTATTTTAGTAACGTAAGTCCTGGTTGAGACTGTGAAGACCATCCGATCAGATGTTTTTCTAGTCAGCTGGGTAAATTATGGATCAACAAATGAAGGTATTGACGTTCGCTATCGCATTCAAGCTCTACGACGCTCCACATCAGCTCACGTTGTTCATGTAAACGTTCATGTAAAAACACAGACTCGTACGGGCGAGTAATGTAGCGTTGGCAAATCAGCAGCTAGAGCAAGTTTCAGTTCAACTGTGTAACTGGTAAACTAGACATGCTCGTTAGCATATAAATAGATAGGATCGTGGTGTTTCTGCAACTTCAGCATAAAGGTTTGGGAGGTTTATTGGAACTTGCGCAACAATATCTTCCGTTTTAATGAAGGGACACACCCGGAGCAGCTCCGTCTGTCTAGTCGGTTTTTGTCTGCATGTCTGAGGGACGCTAACCCTCAGTGTTGATTGGCTAGTGCTCATGGCGTGTAACCAATCAGTGCTGTGTAGCTCTAAAGGTACAAGTATATCAAAGTAGCTCTAAAGGTACAAGTATATCAAAGTAGTTCTAAAGGTACAAGTATATCAAAGTAGTTCTAAAAGGTACAAGTATATCAAAGTAGTTCTAAAAGGTACAAGTATATCAAAGTAGTTCTAAAAGGTACAAGTATATCAAAGTAGTTTTAAAAGGTACAAGTATATCAAAGTAGTTTTAAAAGGTACAAGTATATCAAAGTAGTTCTAAAAGGTACAAGTATATCAAAGTAGTTCTAAAAGGTACAAGTATATCAAAGTAGTTTTAAAAGGTACAAGTATATAAAAGTAGTTCTAAAAGGTACAAGTATATCAAAGTAGCTCTAAAGGTACAAGTATATCAAAGTAGTTCTAAAAGGTACAAGTATATCAAAGTAGTTCTAATGCTGGTTTCACACAGGGTCACATGAGGCGAACATCTGTGTTTTGTGATCCACCCTGACTCGCTTCCCTTATGAGTCACACTTCATTGTTTGCCTGAACTAACCCAGACCGCTGCGTTCCCTGAAGGAAGTATTCTGCCAGAATAAGGCGAGGAGATTACTTAAACTAAACTCTTTTTATGCACAAATTGAAGGAACTGCTGGGATTATATTTCACAGGAAGCAACGTGGCAGGACTCAACATGCAAATACTGTAACAACAAAGGACTGCTGTTAGACACTGCAGGGCCATATAAGCTGCGTTCTGACACTGCAGGGCCATATAAGCTGCGTTCTGACAGAGGAGTTAAACTATTTATTTGGAAGATAACTGGGAGCCCTGGTTTATATAAAAAAAACAGTTCAACTTCCACTTCCTCCTCCTCCTCCTCCTTCTCCCTGCACTCCCATTGCCCAATCAGCAGCTAGAGCAAGTTTCAGTTCAACTGTGTAACTGGTAAACTCGACATGCTCGTTAGCATATAAATAGATAGGATCGTGGTGTTTCTGCAACTTCAGCATAAAGGTTTGGGAGGTTTATTGGAACTTGCGCAACAATATCTTCCGCTTTAATGAAGGGACACACCCGGAGCAGCTCCGTCTGTCTAGTCGGTTTTTGTCTGCATGTCTGAGGGACGCTAACCCTCAGTGTTGATTGGCTAGTGCTCATGGCGTGTAACCAATCAGTGCTGTGTAGCTCTAAAGGTACAAGTATATCAAAGTAGTTCTAAAAGTACAAGTATATCAAAGTAGTTCTAAAAGTACAAGTATATCAAAGTAGTTCTAAAAGGTACAAGTATATCAAAGTAGTTCTAAAAGGTACAAGTATATCAAAGTAGTTCTAAAAGTACAAGTATATCAAAGTAGTTCTAAAAGGTACAAGTATATCAAAGTAGTTCTAAAAGGTACAAGTATATCAAAGTAGTTCTAAAAGGTACAAGTATATCAAAGTAGTTCTAAAAGATACAAGTATATCAAAGTAGTTCTAAAAGTACAAGTATATCAAAGTAGTTCTAAAAGTACAAGTATATCAAAGTAGTTCTAAAAGGTACAAGTATATCAAAGTAGTTCTAAAAGGTACAAGTATATCAAAGTAGTTCTAAAAGATACAAGTATATCAAAGTAGTTCTAAAAGGTACAAGTATATCAAAGTAGCTCTAGTGCTGGTTTCACACAGGGTCACATGAGGCGAACATCTGTGTTTTGTTATCCACCCTGACTCGCTTCCCTTATGAGTCACACTTCATGTGTTCTTGACTACATCTGTCATTGATTTTGTGAGTTCAGCAAATCTGAGAACATTGTTTGCCTGAACTAACCCAGACCGCTGCGTTCCCTGAAGGAAGTATTCCGCCAGAATAAGGCGAGGAGAATACTTAAACTAAACTCTTTTTATGCACAAATTGAAGGAACTGCTGGGATTATATTTCACAGGAAGCAGCGTGACAAGACTCAACATGCAAATACTGTAACAACAAAGGACTGCCGTTAGACACTGCAGGGCCATATAAGCTGCATTCTGACACTGCACGGCCATATAAGCTGCATTCTGACAGAGGAGTTAAACTAGATTTATTTGGAAGATAACTGGGAGCCCTGGTTTATATTAAAAAAACAGTTCAACTTCCACCTCCTCCTCCTCTTCCCTGCACTCGCATTGGCCGGCGGACCCCTGACCTCTCATTTCTTTATGTATTTGCAGGGTCGACGCTCCTCATTCCTCGCTGACTGAAAACACCACAACAGGTACGCTACTCTGACTGTGATTTGTGTGTGTATTACTGATGTTGTTGAGGCAAATAAACAACAACAAAGATATTCTTTTTTATTTATTTGATATTATTTTTAAAAAATAATTTATTTATTTCTGCATGATTTTTTCTTTCCTTGCTTATTTATTTACCAAACTTATTTATATAAATAAGTATAAATAAATAAATATGTCATTAAATAACATTAAAAAATAAATGTATCCATTAATTAAATGATAAAATGTGACATAAATTGATATTTCTTTTTTTAATTTGCTTCTTTATTTATTTATCTTTGTTCTAATTCCCTTTGGTGACAAAGTTGAACATGTGAGGCCCTGAGATTGTCTAAAGTCTGGTCCTGTCTGGTTCTTTCACATTTACTCAACAGGTTTATCACCTCTAACCTGGTTTATGACTGTGATGGAATAATTGATACACAAGTTATCTTTGGAAGGAAGAGGTCCGGAGCTGATGATGTCTTACAAAAGAAGGTTTATTGAAGCTTGATCAAGGAGAATTGTCAGGTCTCCACAATAGATGCTCTCTGCGTGAAGGCCTCACAACTCTGCCCTTCCTCCCCGGTGCTCAGTGTCTTACCCCTTATCATGTTTTGACTTACTCCGTTCCTCTGGCATCTCTGACCCTGGTTGCCCTAGCGACTGGCTCTACGGTCTCCACTACAGACACAGCTGTACAGATAACGGTGGCTCCTCTAGACAGGACTCCAACCCAAGAATGTCAACAGAGGGACACTCTGACCTTTCTACCAATAAGAGAGGAATTGATGGAAAATTCCATCACAATGACCTCTGACCTTGAGATACTGGAAGTTTGAAATTGAGTTAATGACTGACAGTGAGGCCTTCTCAGGACTCAAAAGCTGCTGAATCACTGATTAAATTCACTGGTGAATATATAATGAAAGTCACTGTGGTGAACTTTGATTTTAACTTTCTGTTTGTTGTTGCATCCCTACAGGACAGGAGCTCCTTAAGGCTAAAATCCACCTGCCAGCTAACATGCTGTGGCTCGCCCGCTTTCAGTCTGTTAAAGGTGCAGCATGCAGAAACATCATAGCGTTCAGGTGTGTGCAACTATTTTTATCATTTTTTTAAATCTGATTTGTTAATCTGAGCACATGGAGCTGAAGGTCGCTGGTTCAAGGTTCAGTTTATACAACACAGGATTGCACATAAAAGTACAAGTATATAGAAGTAGCAATAAAGGTACAAATATATGAAAGTAGCACTAAAGTTGCAAGTATGTAAGAGTAGCATTAAACGTACAAGTATATAAAAGTACCACTTAAGGTACAAGTATATAAAAATAGCACTATAAAAGTACAAGTGTATAAAATTTGCTCTAAAAGGTGCAAGTATATAAAAGTAGCTCTAAAAGTTACAAGTATATAAAAGTAGCTCTAATCTGATCTTATTTTAGTAACGTAAGTCCTGGTTGAGACTGTGAAGACCATCCGATCAGATGTTTTTCTAGTCAGCTGGGTAAATTATGGATCAACAAATGAAGGTATTGACGTTCGCTATCGCATTCAAGCTCTACGACGCTCCACATCAGCTCACGTTGTTCATGTAAACGTTCATGTAAAAACACAGACTCGTACGGGCGAGTAATGTAGCGTTGGCAAATCATGGTGTTTCTGCAACTTCAGCATAAAGGTTTGGGAGGTTTATTGGAACTTACACAACAATATCTTCCGCTTTAATGAAGGAACACACCCGGAGCAGCTCCGTCTGTCTAGTCGGTTTTTGTCTGCATGTCTGAGGGACGCTAACCCTCAGTGTTGATTGGCTAGTGCTCATGGCGTGTAACCAATCAGTGCTGTGTAGCTCTAAAGGTACAAGTATATCAAAGTAGCTCTAAAGGTACAAGTATATCAAAGTAGCTCTAAAGGTACAAGTATATCAAAGTAGTTCTAAAAGGTACAAGTATATCAAAGTAGTTCTAAAAGGTACAAGTATATCAAAGTAGCTCTAATGCTGGTTTCACACAGGGTCACATGAGGCGAACATCTGTGTTTTGTGATCCACCCTGACTCTCTTCCCTTATGAGTCACACTTCATTGTTTGCCTGAACTAACCCAGACCGCTGCGTTCCCTGAAGGAAGTATTCTGCCAGAATAAGGCGAGGAGAATACTTAAACTAAACTCTTTTTATGCACAAATTGAAGGAACTGCTGGGATTATATTTCACAGGAAGCAACGTGGCAGGACTCAACATGCAAATACTGTAACAACAAAGGACTGCCGTTAGACACTGCAGGGCCATATAAGCTGCGTTCTGACACTGCACGGCCATATAAGCTGCATTCTGACACTGCAGGGCCATATAAGCTGCATTCTGACAGAGGAGTTAAACTATTTATTTGGAAGATAACTGGGAGCCCTGGTTTATATAAAAAAAACAGTTCAACTTCCACCTCCTCCTCCTCCTCCCTGCACTCCCATTGCCCAATCAGCAGCTAGAGCAAGTTTCAGTTCAACTGTGTAACTGGTAAACTCGACATGCTCGTTAGCATATAAATAGATAGGATCGTGGTGTTTCTGCAACTTCAGCATAAAGGTTTGGGAGGTTTATTGGAACTTGCGCAACAATATCTTCCGTTTTAATGAAGGGACACACCCGGAGCAGCTCCGTCTGTCTAGTCGGTTTTTGTCTGCATGTCTGAGGGACGCTAACCCTCAGTGTTGATTGGCTAGTGCTCATGGCGTGTAACCAATCCGTGCTGTGTAGCTCTAAAGGTACAAGTATATCAAAGTAGTTCTAAAGGTACAAGTATATCAAAGTAGTTCTAAAAGTACAAGTATATCAAAGTAGTTCTAAAAGGTACAAGTATATCAAAGTAGTTCTAAAAGGTACAAGTATATCAAAGTAGTTCTAAAAGTACAAGTATATCAAAGTAGTTCTAAAAGGTACAAGTATATCAAAGTAGTTCTAAAAGGTACAAGTATATCAAAGTAGTTCTAAAAGATACAAGTATATCAAAGTAGTTCTAAAAGGTACAAGTATATCAAAGTAGCTCTAGTGCTGGTTTCACACAGGGTCACATGAGGCGAACATCTGTGTTTTGTTATCCACCCTGACTCGCTTCCCTTATGAGTCACACTTCATGTGTTCTTGACTACATCTGTCATTGATTTTGTGAGTTCAGCAAATCTGAGAACATTGTTTGCCTGAACTAACCCAGACCGCTGCGTTCCCTGAAGGAAGTATTCCGCCAGAATAAGGCGAGGAGAATACTTAAACTAAACTCTTTTTATGCACAAATTGAAGGAACTGCTGGGATTATATTTCACAGGAAGCAGCGTGACAAGACTCAACATGCAAATACTGTAACAACAAAGGACTGCCGTTAGACACTGCAGGGCCATATAAGCTGCATTCTGACACTGCACGGCCATATAAGCTGCATTCTGACAGAGGAGTTAAACTAGATTTATTTGGAAGATAACTGGGAGCCCTGGTTTATATTAAAAAAACAGTTCAACTTCCACCTCCTCCTCCTCCTCCCTGCACTCCCATTGGCCGGCGGACCCCTGACCTCTCATTTCTTTATGTATTTGCAGGGTCGACGCTCCTCATTCCTCACTGACTGAAAACACCACAACAGGTACGCTACTCTGACTGTGATTTGTGTGTGTATTACTGATGTTGTTGAGGCAAATAAACAACAACAAAGATATTCTTTTTTATTTATTTGATATTATTTTTAAAAAATAATTTATTTATTTATTTCTGCATGATTTTTTCTTTCCTTGCTTATTTATTTACCAAACTTATTTATATAAATAAGTATAAATAAATAAATATGTCATTAAATAACATTAAAAAATAAATGTATCCATTAATTAAATGATAAAATGTGACATAAATTGATATTTCTTTTTTTAATTTGCTTCTTTATTTATTTATCTTTGTTCTAATTCCCTTTGGTGACAAAGTTGAACATGTGAGGCCCTGAGATTGTCTAAAGTCTGGTCCTGTCTGGTTCTTTCACATTTACTCAACAGGTTTATCACCTCTAACCTGGTTTATGACTGTGATGGAATAATTGATACACAAGTTATCTTTGGAAGGAAGAGGTCTGGAGCTGATGATGTCTTACAAAAGAAGGTTTATTGAAGCTTGATCAAGGAGAATTGTCAGGTCTCCACAATAGATGCTCTCTGCGTGAAGGCCTCACAACTCTGCCCTTCCTCCCCGGTGCTCAGTGTCTTACCCCTTATCATGTTTTGACTTACTCCGTTCCTCTGGCATCTCTGACCCTGGTTGCCCTAGCGACTGGCTCTACGGTCTCCACTACAGACACAGCTGTACAGATAACGGTGGCTCCTCTAGACAGGACTCCAACCCAAGAATGTCAACAGAGGGACACTCTGACCTTTCTACCAATAAGAGAGGAATTGATGGAAAATTCCATCACAATGACCTCTGACCTTGAGATGCTGGAAGTTTGAAATTGAGTTAATGACTGACAGTGAGGCCTTCTCAGGACTCAAAAGCTGCTGAATCACTGATTAAATTCACTGGTGAATATATAATGAAAGTCACTGTGGTGAACTTTGATTTTAACTTTCTGTTTGTTGTTGCATCCCTACAGGACAGAAGCTCCTTAAGGCTAAAATCCACCTGCCAGCTAACATGCTGTGGCTCGCCCGCTTTCAGTCTGTTAAAGGTGCAGCATGCAGCAACATCATAGCGTTCAGGTGTGTGCAACTATTTTTATCATTTTTTTAAATCTGATTTGTTAATCTGAGCACATGGAGCTGAAGGTCGCTGGTTCAAGGTTCAGTTTATACAACACAGGATTGCACATAAAAGTACAAGTATATAGAAGTAGCAATAAAGGTACAAATATATGAAAGTAGCACTAAAGTTGCAAGTATGTAAGAGTAGCATTAAACGTACAAGTATATAAAAGTACCACTTAAGGTACAAGTATATAAAAATAGCACTATAAAAGTACAAGTGTATAAAATTTGCTCTAAAAGGTGCAAGTATATAAAAGTAGCTCTAAAAGTTACAAGTATATAAAAGTAGCTCTAATCTGATCTTATTTTAGTAACGTAAGTCCTGGTTGAAACTGTGAAGACCATCCGATCAGATGTTTTTCTAGTCAGCTGGGTAAATTATGGATCAACAAATGAAGGTATTGACGTTCGCTATCGCATTCAAGCTCTACGACGCTCCACATCAGCTCACGTTGTTCATGTAAACGTTCATGTAAAAACACAGACTCGTACGGGCGAGTAATGTAGCGTTGGCAAATCATGGTGTTTCTGCAACTTCAGCATAAAGGTTTGGGAGGTTTATTGGAACTTACACAACAATATCTTCCGCTTTAATGAAGGAACACATCCGGAGCAGCTCCGTCTGTCTAGTCGGTTTTTGTCTGCATGTCTGAGGGACGCTAACCCTCAGTGTTGATTGGCTAGTGCTCATGGCGTGTAACCAATCAGTGCTGTGTAGCTCTAAAGGTACAAGTATATCAAAGTAGCTCTAAAGGTACAAGTATATCAAAGTAGTTCTAAAAGGTACAAGTATATCAAAGTAGTTCTAAAAGGTACAAGTATATCAAAGTAGCTCTAATGCTGGTTTCACACAGGGTCACATGAGGCGAACATCTGTGTTTTGTGATCCACCCTGACTCGCTTCCCTTATGAGTCACACTTCATTGTTTGCCTGAACTAACCCAGACCGCTGCGTTCCTTGAAGGAAGTATTCTGCCAGAATAAGGCGAGGAGAATACTTAAACTAAACTCTTTTTATGCACAAATTGAAGGAACTGCTGGGATTATATTTCACAAGAAGCAGCGTGACAGGACTCAACATGCAAATACTGTAACAACAAAGGACTGCCGTTAGACACTGCAGGGCCATATAAGCTGCATTCTGACACTGCAGGGCCATATAAGCTGCATTCTGACACTGCACGGCCATATAAGCTGCATTCTGACACTGCAGGGCCATATAAGCTGCGTTCTGACAGAGGAGTTAAACTATTTATTTGGAAGATAACTGGGAGCCCTGGTTTATATTAAAAAAACAGTTCAACTTCCACCACCTCCTCCTCCTCCTCCCTGCACTCCCATTGCCCAATCAGCAGCTAGAGCAAGTTTCAGTTCAACTGTGTAACTGGTAAACTCGACATGCTCGTTAGCATATAAATAGATAGGATCGTGGTGTTTCTGCAACTTCAGCATAAAGGTTTGGGAGGTTTATTGGAACTTGCGCAACAATATCTTCCGTTTTAATGAAGGGACACATCCGGAGCAGCTCCGTCTGTCTAGTCGGTTTTTGTCTGCATGTCTGAGGGACGCTAACCCTCAGTGTTGATTGGCTAGTGCTCATGGCGTGTAACCAATCAGTGCTGTGTAGCTCTAAAGGTACAAGTATATCAAAGTAGTTCTAAAAGGTACAAGTATATCAAAGTAGTTCTAAAGGTACAAGTATATCAAAGTAGTTCTAAAAGGTACAAGTATATCAAAGTAGCTCTAAAGGTACAAGTATATCAAAGTAGTTCTAAAGGTACAAGTATATCAAAGTAGTTCTAAAAGGTACAAGTATATCAAAGTAGCTCTAAAAGGTACAAGTATATCAAAGTAGTTCTAAAAGGTACAAGTATATCAAAGTAGTTCTAAAAGGTACAAGTATATCAAAGTAGTTCTAAAAGGTACAAGTATATCAAAGTAGTTCTAAAAGGTACAAGTATATCAAAGTAGCTCTAATGGTACAAGTATATCAAAGTAGTTCTAAAAGGTACAAGTATATCAAAGTAGCTCTAAAAGGTACAAGTATATCAAAGTAGTTCTAAAAGGTACAAGTATATCAAAGTAGTTCTAAAAGGTACAAGTATATCAAAGTAGTTCTAAAGGTACAAGTATATCAAAGTAGTTCTAAAAGGTACAAGTATATCAAAGTAGCTCTAAAGGTACAAGTATATCAAAGTAGTTCTAAAGGTACAAGTATATCAAAGTAGTTCTAAAAGGTACAAGTATATCAAAGTAGCTCTAAAAGGTACAAGTATATCAAAGTAGTTCTAAAAGGTACAAGTATATCAAAGTAGTTCTAAAAGGTACAAGTATATCAAAGTAGTTCTAAAAGGTACAAGTATATCAAAGTAGTTCTAAAAGGTACAAGTATATTAAAGTAGCTCTAATGGTACAAGTATATCAAAGTAGTTCTAAAAGGTACAAGTATATCAAAGTAGCTCTAATGGTACAAGTATATCAAAGTAGTTCTAAAAGGTACAAGTATATCAAAGTAGTTCTAAAAGGTACAAGTATATCAAAGTAGTTCTAAAAGGTACAAGTATATCAAAGTAGCTCTAATGGTACAAGTATATCAAAGTAGCTCTAATGGTACAAGTATATCAAAGTAGTTCTAAAAGGTACAAGTATATCAAAGTAGCTCTAAAGGTACAAGTATATCAAAGTAGTTCTAAAAGGTACAAGTATATCAAAGTAGTTCTAAAGGTACAAGTATATCAAAGTAGCTCTAAAAGGTACAAGTATATCAAAGTAGTTCTAAAAGGTACAAGTATATCAAAGTAGCTCTAATGGTACAAGTATATCAAAGTAGCTCTAATGGTACAAGTATATCAAAGTAGTTCTAAATGGTACAAGTATATCAAAGTAGCTCTAATGGTACAAGTATATCAAAGTAGCTCTAAAAGGTACAAGTATATCAAAGTAGTTCTAAAAGGTACAAGTATATCAAAGTAGCTCTAAAGGTACAAGTATATCAAAGTAGTTCTAAAAGGTACAAGTATATCAAAGTAGTTCTAAAAGGTACAAGTATATCAAAGTAGTTCTAAAAGGTACAAGTATATCAAAGTAGCTCTAATGGTACAAGTATATCAAAGTAGTTCTAAAAGGTACAAGTATATCAAAGTAGCTCTAAAGGTACAAGTATATCAAAGTAGTTCTAAAAGGTACAAGTATATCAAAGTAGTTCTAAAAGGTACAAGTATATCAAAGTAGTTCTAAAAGGTACAAGTATATCAAAGTAGCTCTAATGGTACAAGTATATCAAAGTAGCTCTAAAAGGTACAAGTATATCAAAGTAGCTCTAATGGTACAAGTATATCAAAGTAGCTCTAATGGTACAAGTATATCAAAGTAGCTCTAATGGTACAAGTATATCAAAGTAGTTCTAAAAGGTACAAGTATATCAAAGTAGTTCTAAAAGGTACAAGTATATCAAAGTAGCTCTAATGGTACAAGTATATCAAAGTAGCTCTAAAAGGTACAAGTATATCAAAGTAGTTCTAAAAGGTACAAGTATATCAAAGTAGCTCTAATGGTACAAGTATATCAAAGTAGCTCTAAAAGGTACAAGTATATCAAAGTAGTTCTAAAAGGTACAAGTATATCAAAGTAGTTCTAAAAGGTACAAGTATATCAAAGTAGCTCTAATGGTACAATTATATCAAAGTAGCTCTAATGGTACAAGTATATCAAAGTAGTTCTAAAAGGTACAAGTATATCAAAGTAGTTCTAAAAGGTACAAGTATATCAAAGTAGTTCTAAAAGGTACAAGTATATCAAAGTAGTTCTAAAAGGTACAAGTATATCAAAGTAGCTCTAATGGTACAAGTATATCAAAGTAGCTCTAAAAGGTACAAGTATATCAAAGTAGCTCTAATGGTACAAGTATATCAAAGTAGCTCTAATGGTACAAGTATATCAAAGTAGTTCTAAAAGGTACAAGTATATCAAAGTAGTTCTAAAAGGTACAAGTATATCAAAGTAGCTCTAATGGTACAAGTATATCAAAGTAGCTCTAAAAGGTACAAGTATATCAAAGTAGTTCTAAAAGGTACAAGTATATCAAAGTAGCTCTAATGGTACAAGTATATCAAAGTAGCTCTAATGGTACAAGTATATCAAAGTAGCTCTAAAAGGTACAAGTATATCAAAGTAGTTCTAAAAGGTACAAGTATATCAAAGTAGTTCTAAAAGGTACAAGTATATCAAAGTAGCTCTAATGGTACAATTATATCAAAGTAGCTCTAATGGTACAAGTATATCAAAGTAGTTCTAAAAGGTACAAGTATATCAAAGTAGTTCTAAAAGGTACAAGTATATCAAAGTAGTTCTAAAAGGTACAAGTATATCAAAGTAGCTCTAATGGTACAAGTATATCAAAGTAGCTCTAATGGTACAAGTATATCAAAGTAGCTCTAAAAGGTACAAGTATATCAAAGTAGCTCTAAAGGTACAAGTATATCAAAGTAGTTCTAAAAGGTACAAGTATATCAAAGTAGCTCTAATGGTACAAGTATATCAAAGTAGCTCTAAAAGGTACAAGTATATCAAAGTAGTTCTAAAAGGTACAAGTATATCAAAGTAGCTCTAATGCTGGTTTCACACAGGGTCACATGAGGCGAACATCTGTGTTTTGTTATCTACCCTGACTCGCTTCCCTTATGAGTCACACTTCATGTGTTCTTGACTACATCTGTCATTGATTTTGTGAGTTCAGTAAATCTGAGAACATTGTTTGCCTGAACTAACCCAGAGCGCTGCGTTTCCTGAAGGAAGTTCCTGAAGGAAGTATTCCGCCAGAATAAGGCGAGGAGAATACTTAAACTAAACTCTTTTTATGCACAAATTGAAGGAACTGCTGGGACTATATTTCACAGGAAGCAACGTGGCAGGACTCAACATGCAAATACTGTAACAACAAAGGACTGCCGTTAGACACTGCACGGCCATATAAGCTGCATTCTGACAGAGGAGTTAAACTATTTATTTGGAAGATAACAGGGTGCGCCCTGGTTTATATAAAAAAACAGTTCAACTTCCACCTCCTCCTCCTCCTCCTCCTCCCTGCACTCCCATTGGCCGGCGGACTCCTGATCTCTCATTTCTTTATGTATTTGCAGGGTTGACGCTCCTCATTCCTCACTGACTGAAAACACCACAACAGGTACGCTACTCTGACTGTGTACGTATATTTGTGTGTATTACTGATGTTGTTGAGGCAAATAAACAACAACAAAGATATTCTTTTTTATTTATTTGATATTATTTTTAAAAAATTATTTATTTATTTATTTCTGCATGATTTTTTCTTTCCTTGCTTATTTATTTACCAAACTTATTTATATAAATAAGTATAAATAAATAAATATGTCATTAAATAGCATTAAAAAATAAATGTATCCATTAATTAAATGATAAAATGTGACATAAATTGATATTTCTTTTTTTAATTTGCTATGAGATATGTAATGTAATAGCCATTAAGAAGTGTAAAAATAGATTCTAACAGTGTTAAAACTTGACTATCCTTTGATAAAATGACCCGAATGTATGAATGTCACATTATTTTGAACCATTACAAATGTGAAATCAAGAGACCCAAAAAAACAACCAAGGAAAAGTGCAGTTCAATTGCTGGGGGTGCAATCTATGAACAAAGCTTGCTCTTTTGTGCATAAGTCAGTTTAAGAACATTACCATTACTAGTACTGAATTGCTGGTCATTGTGAATTTAGCATTATTCACATTTCAGTGTTAATAACAGTGCCACAATATTTATACCACAGAAATAATTCTGTTAACAGGGAAAATCTGAAATTAAGGCCATCTATCTTTCAACTCTTCCACTCCTGATTCCTTTCCCATAATGTCCTGTCTTTGCAGTGAAAAAGTCTTGTCCATTTTGTCCTTTGTCACTGCACAGTTGTTTCGCTTCTTCACATCACTTAAAAGTGACAGTCTCTGTTAGGTATGTCGTTGGCCTTTCCACTTTTTTTTGCTGGCAATGCATCCTCTGGAGCCAGTTTTGAATTAAAGTCTGTTTCTCTCTCTTATTTACAATTAACAATGAAACTCTTCCATCATCTTGGAATGTATTTGAATACAAGATATAAAACAGAACAAAAACATGCTGTATCCAAATGTCTTTCTTGATTGATCCAGTATTTAGAGCTTGACACTCAGACTGCACACTTTGCGTGTCATTTTCTTTGGCTCTATCCCCATGAATATTTTCTGCAGTGCATCAAAAGTGTATTTGAGCTCACCTGGATAGCTCAAGTTTAGAGCATAGATGAAGCCAAATAACATGGCACATGCATGTGCGACCGATGGCAACTCATTAAGGACTTCCACACCTTCACGAACAATCCCAATGTCATGTGGTGGCTGGAGAGGATCCTTCTCCTCCCTGATGACAAACACTGCCATTGTACACCTCTCAAGCTCGGTTTCAGCTTCATCCTTCTGCACAACCTGATAAAAGACAAGACATTTATGAGGAAGTTATTCTGATGAAACCACTGACTGATGTACCAGTACAAGAAAATATCTATAAAAACAATTATCGCAATCAAATCTCAATAAAAAATTGGTGTTCTAGTGATGCTAAAATGTTAAGGACTTGCAAAGTCCAGCAGATAATGGCAAGCTCCTCCAAATATTTTCCTCATAGCAAACATTTGACTTTATCGCAAGTAAAGCAGATCAGTTTTTAAGGATATTTAAAACTGCATGAAATTACTGACCATTGTATTTATTTATTGTTATTGTCTGGTAAAATTAACTTATATTACATTGGGTGGGTAACTTCTTGATATTTGTTTTGATTTTAGGTTATTTGTGTTTATAATTCTTGAAATATAATAATAGATAAAACATGTAAAAATACTGATATGAAGTGAACCTGCAAATAAATGTTCATACTGACATGTAATTTCCACTACATTACTAATTCAACTGAAATTATTAAAATTACATTTACATTCTGCATTAGTAAGTAGGCCTATACATCTGTGGTAAGTACAAAGCTATTCACTAAAGTGCTGCATTTCTATTTTGGGTTTGTCATTCCTATTTAAACATACATGAAAATGATGTTCACTGTTGTTCATTTTGGGACTTAAAGTCTCGAAGTGACTCATTTCTTCGTTGCACCCTGGTTCTAATCTGTTTTTCCAGAACATCAACATAGTCCTCGGGAAGATGATGATAACATCTGTTGCATTTAGTGAAGGAGAGATCATAATGAAACTGGGTCTGCAGTTTCCTTCCTCTTTTAAGCCCTACAGGAAAGGCGTTGTCACACTCAACTATCATTTAAGAGCCAATATCCCACATCTTGCGCAACTGGTGAACTTAATAACCCTCCAATCACTCAGCAACCAAAAAAAACAAACACCAGGGAAATGTAAACAACAGCAAGCACCAGAGAACGGGCGGCAGCCACAGGGTGAATAAATAAGGGCGCTCATAAGTTGATCGACTGGTTTCTGTTTCTGTTTATTTTTCCCAGGTCGACATGTCGTCTATCGCAGATCTGATCAAGAAGAAGAGAGATGGAGGAGCGTTAAGTGACGAAGACATCAAAACCTTCGTCCACGCTGTTACAAACGAAACTATACAGGAATGTCAGACCGGTACGAACCGTTCAACTCATTAAAACACTTCCCTGAGGTCATTTATCATCTGCTCTTCAGCCAAAATAAATAAATAAATAACTCCATAAATAAATAATTATGCCATTAAAAGTAACAAAAATATTACAAATAAATCTAAATATTTATAACTGATAAATTGTGATATAAATTGATATTTCTGTTTTAATTTGCTTTTTTATTTATTTACATTTGTATTAATTACTTTATTTATTCACTCTTCTGATTAATTTCCACTTTTATTTATTCATGTATTTATTTTTATGTATTTATTCAAATTATTTACATTTATTTTTGTATTTTTGTATTTATTTTATATTATTCTTTAAATGTATGTGTTTCATTCATCACCCGCTGTTCCCTCCTCTTCCTCCGTTAAGGGGCCATGCTGATGGCTATCTGGCAGAAAGGAATGGACGACATGGAGACTGTGAACCTGACCAGGGAGATGACGTCATCGGGGGAAGTGATGTCATGGCCAGAAGAGTGGTCGGGGCTGATGGTTGACAAACACTCAACAGGAGGGGTGGGAGATAAAGTCAGTCTGGTGTTGGTGCCGGCTCTAGCTGCCTGTGGCTTTAAGGTACAGCTGCCGACGCACACATCATACGTGATATACTCAGTACGTCTATGATGTCATAATAACCTCAGGTATGTGTTTGTCAGGTGCCTAAGATCAGTGGGCGGGGCTTGGGCCACACCGGAGGAACTCTGGATAAACTGGAGTCAATTCCAGGATACAACATCCAACAATCAGCAGCTCAGGTACAACAGTGATGGAGGAAGTACTCCGATATTTTACAGCAATACCACACTGTAGAAATAATCAAATGTTAGCATCGAAATACACTTAAAGGGACTGTTTGTAACTTTTTACACGTATAAATCTACCGGGTCGGGATCCCATGCGCGCTCGCGTGTGGCCGGAGTCTCTGCTCCGCTGCCTGCTTGCCTTCACTCACACACCGCGCGCGTTCTCACTGTCTCGCTCCACCTCTACACGTGCATGCGCGCTCACTCCACACTGCAGGAGAGTTAGTTTAGCTCTGAGAATATCTAGTGAATGTACAGTGGGTGTTTGTGCAGAAATAAATGCTGCAGCTCCTCCAGACCAACTTAGGTTTCCCGTGTCTTGTGAATTATCGTCTCCGACCGGGTGCCGGTGTCTCCCTGCGGGCGGAGTCGGGAGACGATAACGTTTCTCTTCCTGCTTCAGCCCCGGCACCGACCTGCTTTTCCTGCTTCAGCCCTGGAGGCTGAGGCAGGAAAAGCACTAGGATCAGCATTGATTCATGGAGAGACCTTCGTCTGGTCAGCTAACATTACTGCCAAGCAGGTGAAATATAGAGTGATATTGTGGTTTTAGCTGACGTGTGTCGCCTCACTGTTTTGAGCGATGCTCGTTCATGTCTATGTAGAGCGAGCACAAGCACGAGCCCGACGCTGACTTTCATTGACTTAACTCCCACAGGTGTCGCTGTTAACAAGCAATTCTGAAAGTTACAAAAAGTCCCTTTAAAGTACCAAATGTAGATGTACTTATTATGCAGAATAATACATATTATATTATATTTATTGATGCATTAATGTGTTCATCACTTTAATTCACTTTAATGCTGCAGCTGGTAAAGATGGAGGTAATTTTTATGACTTTATATACTGCTGGTAGTTTAATCTATAATAATACATCATAATTTATTAGTTTATTTTTGTATTAATATCTGCATATTTATCTGCAATATATTTGTATCTGAATCTGCAAAGTAACTAAAGCAGACAAATGTAGTGGAGTAAAAAGTATAATATTTACAGAAGCAACAAGTAGCAGAAAATGGAAATACTCAAGTAAAATACAAGTACCTCAAAATTATACGTAACCACAGTACTTGAGTAAATGAACTTAGTTACATCCCACCACTAGCAAAGTTTAATGAATTAATCTAAATTTAGTTTTAGTTTAGTTGTTGCATGTTCTAAGTTTAATTCTCTGTCTCAAGATTCTGGAGATCCTGGGCTCAGTGGGCTGTTGCATTGTGGGTCAGACGGAGACGTTGGTTCCTGCAGATCGAATCCTGTACGCTCTGCGGGATGTCACCAGTACCGTGGACAGCGTACCACTAATCACTGGTTCTGAACTGGTTTTACTTATGGAGGACTGAAGCTGCCATTATAACAAATTAATTAATTAAATAATAAAGAAAGAAATATAGAAATAAAACCCTCAATCATCAAATAAATGTGCAGGTAAATTTTAAAATAACTAAATATGTACATAAATATAAAAAAAAAAAAAAAAAAAGTTTTTATTTATTTGACAAATTACGTTTTTTTTTAATTCATTTATTTTTATATTTAATTATTTCACAATTTATTATTTTCTGTTTAAATTTATTTCTATTTATTTATTTCCCTACATATTTAATTTATTTATCTATTTATTTATTTATTGTACTGGCAGTTTTAGTCCTTTATACAGTAAAAAAAATCCTATATTTATTTCAGTTTTTATTTATTTCCCTATATATTTCATTCATTTACATATTGAGTCATTTATTGTTTATTTATTTTGCACAAATTAAGACTACACAAACATAACAAAAAATAAATAATATACAGTGCAGGAAGAGGTGAAAAAAATATGTATTTATTTTTAATATTTCTTATTTGAAGCCTCTAACTAAACAGTGTTAAAATTTCACAATGTTAATTTATCAATGTTCTTTATTTATTTTAGGGCTGACAATAGATTGAAATATTTAATCACAATTAGTCGCATGATTGTCCATGATTAATGATTAAATTTTTTATCTGTTTAAAATGTAACTTAAAGGGAGATTTGTCAAGTATTTAATACTCTAGTATACTATTTGCAGCTTTATGCAAATGTATGTATATATTTATTATTGTAAATCAATCAACAACACAAAACAATGACACATATTGTCCGTTATTATCACGTTAACTTATTATAATGGCAGCTTTAGTCCTCCATATTTACTAACATGACTTAAGAATACTACAGTAGCAGTACTACTGAAGCAGTTCTGCTCAGTTAAATATGAATTTAATCGTGTTTGTTGTTTCAGGCTCGATTATCTCAAAGAAAGCAGCCGAGTCTCTGAATGCTGTGGTGCTGGATGTGAAGTTTGGACGAGCTGCTCTCTACAAAGACCTGGACAATGCTAAAAAACTAGCACAGTCATTAGTAAGTACATTAGAAGTATTTATCATATTAAGATTGGTCGATTCTGCGCAGCGGTAGATGAGCTGTCCTCACATCAATTGACGGATTAATCGACAATGAAAATAATCATTAGTTGCAGCCTTACAGCAGATGAATCCATGACGCAAATATTCATTACTTAGCTAATGATGATGATGATGGTGGCGTGTTATTTCAGGTGAATGCCGGGAACGGCCTGGGCATACGCACGTGCGTGATCCTCAGCCGTATGGACGCTACGGTTGGTCGATTTGTGGGTAACAGTCTGGAGGTGATCGAGTCTCTGGAGACGCTGAAGGGAAAAGGACCCGACGACCTGATGGAGCTGGTCACAACTCTGGGTAACCACATTATTTTGTACCCTGATGTGCTCTTTAAAAGTCATACATCTGGTGATATGTGTTATTGTGGTTTTCATCAAATCAATGACGACTGCAGAAAGGTCGCCTTTAAGGTGGATTTATCTACCGCCAATAAACACAAGAAGAATAGAAGAGTTGTGTGTTCCTGTCACCATGGTAACTGTTAGAAGCTACAAGGATGCTCCATCATAAATGGTCATTTAATCCCGTTTTAAGCCTCTTTCCTCCCGTCCGGCTGTCAGCTGCTCCAGTCCTCAGCAGATCTTCATCATCCCCCACACACACACCTGCAGCCTGCAGGTCGTTCAGTCTTTAGACATGGCTGGATTTAACTTGTGCAGTCCTCAACGTTATTGACTATTTTAATAATCTTCTGGACTGGAGGTCCAACTGAAGACAAACTTTTCTCCATGTGCCATCTGGACCATTTCCTGTCATCACCTACAAACATCTCCCTAAACTACAAAGATCACTAGCTCCTCCTGGTGGCCAGGTGGGCTTCTTACAGAAAACCATCTACAGGGACTCTTCATCTTCTCCTCCTCCTCTTCCTCATCTTCCTCTTCCTCCTTTTTCTTCTCCTTCTCCTTCTTCTTCTTTCGTTTAACGGTGGAGCTATGGAGGACGTAACCTGCCAAAATAAAAAAGAATTGAATAAATATATAAATGACTCAATGAATATATAAATATGTCATTAAAAGTAGCAAAAGTAATATTAAACATTTCATAGAATTTTTTATAAAATATTATACAAATTTTAATTTGCTTCTTTAATTATTTATCTTTGTATTAATTTCATTATTTATGCTATGGAGGACGTAACCTGCCAAAATAAAAAAGAATTGAATAAATATATAAATGACTCAATGAATATATAAATATGTCATTAAAAGTAGCAAAAGTAATATTAAACATTTCATAGAATTTTTTATAAAATATTATACAAATTTTAATTTGCTTCTTTAATTATTTATCTTTGTATTAATTTCATTATTTATGCTATGGAGGACGGAACCTGCCAAAATAAAATTGCAATATAGTAAAAAAAATTTTTTAAAAAGTAGTAATTGGAAAATTATAGTCAATGAAAAAAGAAGTTGAAAAGTTGTGTCACAAAAGTAATAATGTTTTTGTTCCAATTGTCAAGTAAAATAAACTTACTAAATATTGAGTATTGTTTCTGTTTCTGCAGGCGGCCTGTTGCTGCAGGTGACTGGTAAAGTGTCTGACCTACCGGAGGGCAGGAAGCAGATTTCTGACGCTGTGATTGGTGGAGCTGCTCTGTCCAAGTTCCAGGCCATGATGGAGGCGCAGGGCGTAGCCAATGAGACGGCTCGCTCGCTGTGCTCCGCCAACGCAGATTACTACCGTATCCTGAGGAAATCAGAACATCAGATGGAACTGAAGACGCTTGCAGATGGTAAACAAATACAATTATATTATATATTCACTAACATATATATTTTATTTACTTAAGTACTTATATATTTCCTTACTTACCCACTTAGTAATTTACTAACAGATATTTTATTTATTTTTATATTTTATATCTTATGTACTTACTTATATTTTTACGTACTTATGCACTTTAACATTGATCAACGTTAAAGCAACTCATGAATAATCGATCAGCAATTAATCGTAAATGGAAATGGAGCAAAGATTGATTCCAGCGTACACATTAAGGCCTCCCGTTCTGTGTGACCTCCTGCAGGTTTCGTCGGGGATGTCGATGGTTTGATGTTAGCTGAAGTCATTCATAAGTTGGGGGCGGGACGATCAAATGCCGGAGAACCTGTCAATCACAGCGTAGGAGCGGAGCTGCTGGTGTCGCTGGGTCAGAAGGTCCAGAAAGGTGAGAGGTCGATGATGGCGATGATGATTTCAGGGAATCCAGTTAAACCCTTCAGGATGTTTGATTTCTGTGTATTTTCAGGCGCCTCCTGGCTGCGGCTCCATTATGAGGAACCGGCTCCCAGTCCAGACCAGATCAATCAACTGCAGAACGCTCTGACTCTGCAAACACATGAAAACAAAGAAAAAAATACTTTAGTGAGAGAAATACTGCTGCCTAAGTAAGGCACGTTTCAATACTTTCAGTAACACATAAGAACAAACCCCTGCAGATCAGTCAGATCCATCATGTAGTTTACAATACAGGATCCTTGAACTGAAAATGCTGGAGACAATATATCTATATCTTTCTCAATAAGTATCGTGAACAGACGAACAATGTGCTGTCCGTCTTTCAGTACTATCTGGCTTCCTGTCTGTGGCTCTCAGCTCCAAGCTCATTGGTTCCTACTGGAGACGGATATTTTTAAATATACAAATAAAGAGTTTAATTTTGATTCATTCTATACTCTACTTTTTTTTCGACATATACTATGACTTTTTCTTCGACAAACTAAACTATGACTTTTTTTCCGACATACTATACTATGGCTTTTCTTCATTTTTTTTTATATACTATACTGACTTTTTATTCGACGTACTGTACTATGACTTTTTGTTCAAATTTTTCGACATACTATACTACGACTTTTTTCCGACATATTATACTCTAACTTTTTTTCAACATACTATACTATAACGTTTCATCATCAAATTTTACGACATGCTATACTATGACTTTTTTTATAAAAATTTTCGACATGCCATACTATAAAATTTTTCGACATGCTATACTATGACGTTTTTTCATGAAATTTTTCGACATGCTATACTATGACGTTTTTTCATGAAATTTTTCGACATGCTATACTATGACGTTTTTTCATGAAATTTTTCGACATGCTATACTATGACGTTTTTTCATGAAATTTTTCGACATGCTATACTATGACGTTTTTTCATGAAATTTTTCGACATTCTATACTATGTCGTTTTTTCATGAAATTTTTCGACATGCTATACTATGACGTTTTTTCATGAAATTTTTCGACATGCTATACTATGACGTTTTTTCATGAAATTTTTCGACATGCTATACTATGACGTTTTTTCATGAAATTTTTCGACATGCTATACTATGACGTTTTTTCATGAAATTTTTCGACATTCTATACTGTCGTTTTTTCATGAAATTTTTCAACATGCTATACTATGTCGTTTTTTCATGAAATTTGTCGACATGCTATACTATGACGTTTTTTCATGAAATTTGTCGACATGCTATACTATGAGTTTTTTTTTGACATGCTATACTATGACGTTTTTACATGAAATTTTTCGACATGCTATACTATGACGTTTTTTCATGAAATTTTTCGACATGCTATACTATGACGTTTTTTCATGAAATTTTTCGACATGCTATACTATGACGTTTTTTCATGAAATTTTTCGACATGCTATACTATGACGTTTTTTCATGAAATTTGTCGACATGATATACTATGAGTTTTTTTTCGACATACTATACTATGACGTTTTTTCATGAAATTTTTCGACATACTATACTATGACGTTTTTTCATGAAATTTGTCGACATGATATACTATGAGTTTTTTTTCGACATACTATACTATGACGTTTTTTCATGAAATTTTTCGACATACTATACTATGACGTTTTTTCATGAAATTTTTCGACATACTATACTATGACGTTTTTTCATGAAATTTGTCGACATGATATACTATGAGTTTTTTTTCGACATACTATACTATGACGTTTTTTCATGAAATTTTTCGACATACTATACTATGACGTTTTTACATGAAATTTTTCGACATGCTATACTATGACGTTTTTTCATGAAATTTTTCGACATGCTATACTATGACGTTTTTTCATGAAATTTTTCGACATTCTATACTGTCGTTTTTTCATGAAATTTTTCAACATGCTATACTATGACGTTTTTACATGAAATTTTTCGACATGCTATACTATGACGTTTTATCATCAAATTGTTCGACATGCTATACTATGTTTTTTCATGAAATTTTTCGACATGCTATACTATGACGTTTTTTCATGAAATTTTTCGACATTCTATACTATGTCGTTTTTTCATGAAATTTTTCAACATGCTATACTATGTCGTTTTTTCATGAAATTTGTCGACATGCTATACTATGAGTTTTTTTTGACATACTATACTATGACGTTTTTTCATGAAATTTTTCGACATACTATACTATGACGTTTTTACATGAAATTTTTCGACATGCTATACTATGACGTTTTTTCATGAAATTTTTCGACATGCTATACTATGACGTTTTTTCATGAAATTTTTCGACATGCTATACTATGACGTTTTTTCATGAAATTTTTCGACATGCTATACTATGACGTTTTATCATCAAATTGTTCGACATATTATACTGTCGTTTTTTCATGAAATTTTTCAACATGCTATACTATGACGTTTTTTCATGAAATTTTTCGACATACTATACTATGACGTTTTTTCATGAAATTTTTCGACATACTATACTATGACGTTTTTACATGAAATTTTTCGACATGCTATACTATGACGTTTTTTCATGAAATTTTTCGACATGCTATACTATGACGTTTTTTCATGAAATTTTTCGACATACTATACTATGACGTTTTTACATGAAATTTTTCGACATGCTATACTATGACGTTTTTTCATGAAATTTTTCGACATGCTATACTATGACGTTTTTTCATGAAATTTTTCGACATGCTATACTATGACATTTTTTCATGAAATTTTTCGACATGCTATACTATGACGTTTTATCATCAAATTGTTCGACATATTATACTGTCGTTTTTTCATGAAATTTTTCAACATGCTATACTATGACGTTTTTTCATGAAATTTTTCGACATACTATACTATGACGTTTTTTCATGAAATTTTTCGACATACTATACTATGACGTTTTTACATGAAATTTTTCGACATGCTATACTATGACGTTTTTTCATGAAATTTTTCGACATGCTATACTATGACGTTTTTTCATGAAATTTTTCGACATGCTATACTATGACGTTTTATCATCAAATTGTTCGACATATTATACTGTCGTTTTTTCATGAAATTTTTCAACATGCTATACTATGACGTTTTTTCATGAAATTTTTCGACATACTATACTATGATGTTTTTTCATGAAATTTTTCGACATGTTATACTATGACGTTTTTTCATGAAATTTTTCGACATGCTATACTATGACGTTTTTTCATGAAATTTTTCGACATGCTATACTATGACGTTTTTTCATGAAATTTGTCGACATGATATACTATGAGTTTTTTTTCGACATACTATACTATGACGTTTTTTCATGAAATTTTTCGACATACTATATTATGACGTTTTTTCATGAAATTTGTCGACATGATATACTATGAGTTTTTTTTCGACATACTATACTATGACGTTTTTTCATGAAATTTTTCGACATGCTATACTATGACGTTTTTTCATGAAATTTGTCGACATGCTATACTATGAGTTTTTTTTTGACATACTATACTATGACGTTTTTTCATGAAATTTTTCGACATACTATACTATGACGTTTTTTCATGAAATTTTTCGACATACTATACTATGACGTTTTTACATGACATTTTTCGACATGCTATACTATGACGTTTTTTCATGAACTTTTTCGACATGCTATACTATGAGTTTTTTTTTGACATACTATACTATGACGTTTTTTTCATGAAATTTTTCGACATATTATACTGTCGTTTTTTCATGAAATTTTTCAACATGCTATACTATGTCGTTTTTTCATGAAATTTTTCGACATGCTATACTATGACGTTTTTTCATGAAATTTTTCGACATGCTATACTATGACGTTTTTTCATGAAATCTTTCGACATGCTATACTATGACGTTTTATCATCAAATTGTTCGACATACTATACTATGTTTTTTCATGAAATTTTTCGACATGCTATACTATGACGTTTTTTCATGAAATTTTTCGACATTCTATACTATGTCGTTTTTTCATGAAATTTTTCAACATGCTATACTATGTCGTTTTTTCATGAAATTTGTCGACATGCTATACTATGAGTTTTTTTTGACATACTATACTATGACGTTTTTTCATGAAATTTTTCGACATACTATACTATGACGTTTTTACATGAAATTTTTCGACATGCTATACTATGACGTTTTTTCATGAAATTTTTCGACATGCTATACTATGACGTTTTTTCATGAAATTTTTCGACATGCTATACTATGACGTTTTTTCATGAAATTTTTCGACATACTATACTATGACGTTTTTACATGAAATTTTTCGACATGCTATACTATGACGTTTTTTCATGAACTTTTTCGACATGCTATACTATGTCGTTTTTTCATGAAATTTGTCGACATGCTATACTATGACGTTTTTTCATGAAATTTGTCGACATGCTATACTATGAGTTTTTTTTTGACATACTATACTATGACGTTTTTTCATGAAATTTTTCGACATGCTATACTATGACGTTTTTTCATGAAATTTTTCGACATGCTATACTATGACGTTTTTTCATGAAATTTTTCGACATGCTATACTATGACGTTTTATCATCAAATTGTTCGACATATTATACTGTCGTTTTTTCATGAAATTTTTCAACATGCTATACTATGTTGTTTTTTCATGAAATTTGTCGACATGCTATACTATGACGTTTTTTCATGAAATTTGTCGACATGATATACTATGAGTTTTTTTTCGACATACTATACTATGACGTTTTTTCATGAAATTTTTCGACATACTATACTATGACGTTTTTTCATGAAATATTTCGACATGCTATACTATGACTTTTTTCATGAAATTTTTCGACATGCTATACTATGACGTTTTTTCATGAAATTTTTCGACATGCTATACTATGACGATTTTTCATGAAATTTTTCGACATGCTATACTATGACGTTTTTTCATGAAATTTTTCGACATGCTATACTATGACGTTTTTTCATGAAATTTTTCGACATGCTATACTATGACGTTTTTTCATGAAATTTTTCGACATGCTATACTATGACGTTTTTTCATGAAATTTTTCGACATGCTATACTATGACGTTTTTTCATGAAATTTTTCGACATGCTATACTATGACGTTTTTTCATGAAATTTTTCGACATGCTATACTATGACGTTTTATCATCAAATTGTTCGACATATTATACTGTCGTTTTTTCATGAAATTTTTCAACATGCTATACTATGTCGTTTTTTCATGAAATTTGTCGACATGCTATACTATGACGTTTTTTCATGAAATTTGTCGACATGCTATACTATGACGTTTTTTCATGAAATTTTTCGACATGCTATACTATGACGTTTTTTCATGAAATTTGTCGACATGCTATACTATGAGTTTTTTTTTGACATACTATACTATGACGTTTTTTCATGAAATTTTTCGACATGCTATACTATGACGTTTTTTCATGAAATTTTTCGACATGCTATACTATGACGTTTTTTCATGAAATTTTTCGACATGCTATACTATGACGTTTTTTCATGAAATTTTTCGACATACTATACTATGACGTTTTTACATGAAATTTTTCGACATGCTATACTATGACGTTTTTTCATGAACTTTTTCGACATGCTATACTATGTCGTTTTTTCATGAAATTTGTCGACATGCTATACTATGACGTTTTTTCATGAAATTTGTCGACATGCTATACTATGAGTTTTTTTTTGACATACTATACTATGACGTTTTTTCATGAAATTTTTCGACATGCTATACTATGACGTTTTTTCATGAAATTTTTCGACATGCTATACTATGACGTTTTTTCATGAAATTTTTCGACATGCTATACTATGACGTTTTATCATCAAATTGTTCGACATATTATACTGTCGTTTTTTCATGAAATTTTTCAACATGCTATACTATGTTGTTTTTTCATGAAATTTGTCGACATGCTATACTATGACGTTTTTTCATGAAATTTGTCGACATGATATACTATGAGTTTTTTTTCGACATACTATACTATGACGTTTTTTCATGAAATTTTTCGACATACTATACTATGACGTTTTTTCATGAAATATTTCGACATGCTATACGATGACTTTTTTCATGAAATTTTTCGACATGCTATACTATGACGTTTTTTCATGAAATTTTTCGACATGCTATACTATGACGATTTTTCATGAAATTTTTCGACATGCTATACTATGACGTTTTTTCATGAAATTTTTCGACATGCTATACTATGACGTTTTTTCATGAAATTTTTCGACATACTATACTATGACGTTTTTTCATGAAATTTTTCGACATGCTATACTATTACTTTTATTATGAAATTTATCGACATGCTATACTATGACTTTTATTATGAAATTTTTCGACATGCTATACTATTACTTTTATTATGAAATTTATCAACATGCTATACTATGACTTTTATCATCAAATTGTTCGACATATTATACTGTCGTTTTTTCATGAAATTTTTCAACATGCTATACTATGTCGTTTTTTCATGAAATTTGTCGACATGCTATACTATGACGTTTTTTCATGAAATTTGTCGACATGATATACTATGAGTTTTTTTTTGACATACTATACTATGACGTTTTTTCATGAAATTTTTCAACATACTATACTATGACGTTTTTTCATGAAATTTTTCGACATGCTATACAATGACGTTTTTTCATGAAATTTTTCGACATGCTATACTATGACGTTTTTTCATGAAATTTTTCGACATGCTATACTATGACGTTTTATCATCAAATTGTTCGACATATTATACTGTCGTTTTTTCATGAAATTTTTCAACATGCTATACTATGACGTTTTTTCATGAAATTTTTCGACATACTATACTATGATGTTTTTTCATGAAATTTTTCGACATGTTATACTATGACGTTTTTTCATGAAATTTTTCGACACACGACGTTTTTTCATGAAATGTTTCGACATGCTATACTATGACGTTTTTTCATGAAATTTTTCGACATGCTATACTATGACGTTTTTTCATGAAATTTTTCGACATGCTATACTATGACGTTTTTTCATGAAATTTTTCGACATGCTATACTATGACGTTTTTTCATGAAATTTTTCGACATACTATACTATGACGTTTTTTCATGAAATTTGTCGACATGGTATATTATGACGTTTTTTCATGAAATTTGTCGACATGTTATACTATGTCGTTTTTTCATGAAATTTTTCGACATGTTATACTATGACGTTTTTTCATGAAATTTTTTGACATGTTATACTATGACGTTTTTTCATGAAATTTTTCGACGTTATACTATGACGTTTTTTCATGAAATTTTTCGACATGCTATACTATGATGTTTTTTCATGAAATTTTTCGGCATGCTATACTATGTCGTTTTTTCATGAAATTTTTCGACATGTTATACTATGACGTTTTTTCATGAAATTTTTCGACATGCTATACTATGACGTTTTTTCATGAAATTTTCGACATGCTATACTTTGATGTTTTTTCATGAAATTTTTCGACATACAATATTCTGACTTTTTCATGAAATTTTTATTGATATTGTAAAAGTAAGTTTAATTCATCATATACAGAGTAAATATAACAGTTTTACTTGCCAGGACATTCAACCAGATAGCAGAAAATATCTGGGAATGACCCTTCGGACCATTTAGTTGAGTTATTTGTCCAGTCTTATAAGATACGGACAATAATCTACTCCGATTCTGTCTGATTTTTGTATGTAACGAGAGTTGAGTGACAACAATGACTCTATATAAGACATGGCACTTTTGTACATAAATGTATTAAATTAAAAACTGCTGTCCTTGCATATGTGGGCGGGGGAAAGGATTGTTTGCCCTAAGCCAAGCCACCAACTATGACACAACACCGACTGTCAGAAAAAGTCAGGCATTGTACTTGTAACAGTATTTCTACTACTGTGGTACTGCTACTTTTACTTAAGTAAAAGATCAGAGTGCTTCTTCCACCACTGTAAATAACAAAAAAAGATGTTTGGTTGAAATATGAGAAATGAAACTTTATTTAAACAAATCTCAAATCTGACAAAAACTGACTCCAAGCATAAAAAAGTTAATCTAACAACTCTAGCAATTCTTTTTTTTTATATAAAAAAATACAAACAGAAAAATGTCAGTACAGGAGTCTGTTAGTGGCAGAAGGGTTAGTGAGTTTTCTGGTTATTTTTTATTTTAATTTAACTTCAGATTTGAGGAGTATTGCAGATATGAGGAGGCCTCATCTGATCCAGATAACTCAATAAACCTGCATCAGTAAACAGGATCCTGTAACACACACAGCTGAGTCATGCTGTCATTGGGGGGGGAGGGTCAGAGGTCAGAGGTCAGTGGACGACAGAGTTGAGCGGCTCGGCTCTGATGTTTCCTAAATCCAGAGTGGAGTCTGTCTCTTCGTCAATCTCCCCGATCACCGCCCTGAAACACAACACACACTTTATTCTTCTACCCACTACAAGAACTTTAAAATTCTTACACACAAAACATATGACGAGTTTATAAAATGTGATGTTTTGTTATCAATAAAGTACAGATGAAATGATTAGTCAACTGACAGAAAATTAATTGCAATCAATTTTGACGGTTGAAGTCATTTTTCATGTAACTAAATAAACATTGTGACGGTGTCACTTTGGGCTCTGGGTCATTGGGACGCCATTTCTCACTAGTTTTACAAACCAATCAATTGATTAGTGGAGAAAATAATCAGCAGATTAATCCATAATGAAAATAATCATTAGTCAATAATTCAAAATGAGCTCCAGCTACAAAAGTAACATCTTAACCTTACAAGATGTCACACGAAAATCCATCTCGTCAGGCTTCAAGTAATGCATTTGTGTAGGTGCTACTGCATGTAAGACCGAGACCCCGGTGAGACCACAGACCACACACAGTATGGAAGTAATAGGAGTGCCGTAATAAAGAATAAATCTGTTAAAGAATAAGGAAATATAGAGGAATTCATAATAGAATATTTAAGTAAATAAAAAATGTGTAAATATCAAGAGAACTAAAATAAAAGAATAAAAAATGTGTTAATATAAATAAATAAAATACATATGTAAATAAAAAAATTTATAAATATAAAGATAAATACTCTAAATAAAAGAATGAATAAATAAATAAAAAAGAAATAAATATAAAAAGAAATAAAATAAAAGACTAAAGAAATGCAAAAAACAAAAATTAGAAGCATTTTCACTTTCACATTTATTTGATGATTTATTTCTATATATATTTATTTATTTATGAATTTTGTAAAATATACATATTTTCATTTATTTTTTACATGTATAACTTTTTTCTGTATATTTTAAATTATATTTTTATATAATGATATTTATTCATTTTCATCCCTTTATTTTTCCTTCATTCTTTTCCTTATTGCTTTTGCAATTCCCGCACACATGAACCGCTGCTTTGAGAAGCCGGAGAACGCCAGGAGCGAATTTCTTCAAATTTGGCACAAACATCCACTTGGACTCCAGGATGAAGCATGGATGTGTGTATGGGAAGTGTGTGCCATACGGGACGGACAACCACCTGATATACCGAAGTTAACCTTTAAGTAAAGGACCTGAGTACTTCCTCCACCACTGCCTGATATTATATGTTCAATATTTTATAGACCTTTTCAAACTTGGCATAAACATTCTCAATGGGCCCCTTTCTATTTCCTGTTGCAACGTTTGTTAGCTGACAGGAAGTAAACTTGGACCAAAAGCTGTTGCCATAGCAACAGAACGACAATGAAAAGGTCTACAACATTGTTCTTTCTGTCTGATGATGGATTAATGCTTATTAAGAGGTGAAAGGTGACTCACACGTTGTCTCCTCTGACGATGTAGAGTCCCAGCACCACCTGCTCCACCCCCTGACTGGAGCTGAACACCCGCTCGTGACTCTCATCCAGGATCAGGTTGATGGTCTGATCGAAGCCCTTCAGAGTGCCCTGAACACACACATTACAGACTTTATAGCTGATGTTTTGGGTCAACCTGTTTCCTGTTCACCTCTGGGGTTAACAGCAGAATACATAAAGACAACATTTAGCTTTCACGTGACGCCAAGATCGAAAAGTGGCTGATGCTGTGTCACTGTGGTTCAACGGCATATGCTGGTCCCCAGATTGGTAAATAGCTCCTGTTCCACCCATATATACATATTGCAACCATCTTAGACTCTAACTACTGGCGGACTTTACACTATACATCCTATATACACTTACTTTACACTATACATCCTATATACAACTTTATAGACTGCACATATGTACATATTACATTTATTTATTGACGGACTGCACACACTATATTCACCCATTCACTCTGTATCTTTTAAATCTCTATTGTTGTTTTTATAATTATTCTATACCTTTACCTCTCCTGTGTTTCACTCTGTTTGCTGATGTTGCTGCTTTGACACCTGAATTTCCCTCCAGGGGATTAATAAAGGTTCACCTTATCTTATCTTAGGTAGTCAAACTCACCACAATCATCCTGCCGTCTGAGGTGATGATGGCCACAGTACCTGAATCACACAGAGTTAAAGAAACAACACACTTCTCTGGACAAAAAACACTCATATATTAATATTATTAATTAAAGAAACATATAATGCACTGCTAACTCTCACTATCACCCATCATACTAAACATTAATATTATTAAATTAAAGAAACATATCATAATGCACTACTAACTCTCACTATCACCCATCATACTAAACATTAATATTATTAAATTAAAGAAACATATAATGCACTACTAACTATCACCCATCATACTAAACATTAATATTATTAAATTAAAGAAACATATCATAATGCACTACTAACTCTCACCCATCATACTAAACATTATTATTAAATTAAATAAACATATCAATGCACTACTAACTCTCATCACTCATCATACTAAACATTAATATTATTAAATTAAATAAACATATCATAATGCACTACTAACTCTCACCCATCATACTAAACATTAATATTATTAAATTAAAGAAACATATCATAATGCACTACTAACTCTCACCCATCATACTAAACATTAATATTATTAAATTAAAGAAACATATCATAATGCACTACTAACTCTCACCCATCATACTGAACATTAATATTATTAAATTAAAGAAACATATCATAATGCACTACTAACTCTCACCCATCATACTAAACATTATTATTAAATTAAATAAACATATCAATGCACTACTAACTCTCATCACTCATCATACTAAACATTAATATTATTAAATTAAATAAACATATCATAATGCACTATTAACTATCACCCATCATACTAAACATTAATATTATTAAATTAAAGAAACATATCATAATGCACTACTAACTCTCACCCATCATACTAAACATTAATATTATTAAATTAAAGAAACATATCATAATGCACTACTAACTCTCACCCATCATACTAAACATTATTATTAAATTAAATAAACATATCAATGCACTACTAACTCTCATCACTCATCATACTAAACATTAATATTATTAAATTAAATAAACATATCATAATGCACTGCTAACTCTCACTATCACCCATCATACTAAACATTAATATTATTAATTAAATAAACATATCATAATGCACTACTAACTCTCACTATCACCCATCATACTAAACATTAATATTATTAATTAAATAAACATATCATAATGCACTACTAACTCTCACTATCACTCATCATACTAAACATTAATATTATTAATTAAATAAACATATCATAATGCACTACTAACTATCACCCATCATACTAAACATTAATATTATTAAATTAAAGAAACATATCATAATGCACTACTAACTCTCACCCATCATACTAAACATTAATATTATTAAATTAAATAAACACATCATAATGCACTGCTAACTCTCACTATCACTCATCATACTAAACATTAATATTATTAATTAAATAAACATATCATAATGCACTACTAACTATCACTATCACCCATCATACTAAACATTAATATTATTAAATTAAAGAAACATATCATAATGCACTACTAACTCTCACCCATCATACTGAACATTAATATTATTAAATTAAAGAAACATATCATAATGCACTACTAACTCTCACCCATCATACTAAACATTATTATTAAATTAAATAAACATATCAATGCACTACTAACTCTCATCACTCATCATACTAAACATTAATATTATTAAATTAAATAAACATATCATAATGCACTACTAACTCTCACCCATCATACTAAACATTAATATTATTAAATTAAAGAAACATATCATAATGCACTACTAACTCTCACCCATCATACTAAACATTAATATTATTAAATTAAAGAAACATATCATAATGCACTACTAACTCTCACCCATCATACTGAACATTAATATTATTAAATTAAAGAAACATATCATAATGCACTACTAACTCTCACCCATCATACTAAACATTATTATTAAATTAAATAAACATATCAATGCACTACTAACTCTCATCACTCATCATACTAAACATTAATATTATTAAATTAAATAAACATATCATAATGCACTATTAACTATCACCCATCATACTAAACATTAATATTATTAAATTAAAGAAACATATCATAATGCACTACTAACTCTCACCCATCATACTGAACATTAATATTATTAAATTAAAGAAACATATCATAATGCACTACTAACTCTCACCCATCATACTAAACATTATTATTAAATTAAATAAACATATCAATGCACTACTAACTCTCATCACTCATCATACTAAACATTAATATTATTAAATTAAATAAACATATCATAATGCACTGCTAACTCTCACTATCACCCATCATACTAAACATTAATATTATTAATTAAATAAACATATCATAATGCACTACTAACTCTCACTATCACCCATCATACTAAACATTAATATTATTAATTAAATAAACATATCATAATGCACTACTAACTCTCACTATCACTCATCATACTAAACATTAATATTATTAATTAAATAAACATATCATAATGCACTACTAACTATCACCCATCATACTAAACATTAATATTATTAAATTAAAGAAACATATCATAATGCACTACTAACTCTCACCCATCATACTAAACATTAATATTATTAAATTAAATAAACACATCATAATGCACTGCTAACTCTCACTATCACTCATCATACTAAACATTAATATTATTAATTAAATAAACATATCATAATGCACTACTAACTATCACTATCACCCATCATACTAAACATTAATATTATTAAATTAAAGAAACATATCATAATGCACTACTAACTATCACTATCACCCATCATACTAAACATTAATATTATTAAATTAAATAAACACATCATAATGCACTACTAACTCTCATCACCTCTGTGCTACTAAACAGAGAAGCTACTATAACTAAACACAACTACAGAAATATCACTGCTAGCTTTGGATGCTAAGCTAACTAGCATGTTCTCATTCATTCAGGCGGGGAGTTAGCATTGGACGCTAAGCTAACTAGCAGCTAGCAGCTATCAGTTATCAGCAGGATACGGTTGATGTAGCTCTCCAGAGCGGTGGACATGCTTCTCCGGCTTGGCAGGTATTTATCCAGCAGAGGAGGTCGGTTGATGTTTCCACCGGGTCGCTTTGTGGTCAAACGGTGCAGAGATGTGACGGAGAAACAACCGGTAACCGGTAGCAGTAACCGCACAACACACCGGAGGACAGACCGGACTAATCCACCGCCGGTTCACCGAGCAGACGGACAGGAGAGGCGGAGCACCGAGCGGGACGTCACATCCGGTTTATGTTTTAAGGAGATTGAAGAGAATAATATTTTTTTTTTTTACCGTTGCTAAATAATAATATATATATAATAATGTATTTATTTTTTATCTGTTTATTTATTTTGTTTTAAACAGACGAGTAAATAAATACGTGAATTATTACGAAGATAAATTAAGAAGCAAATCAAAACAGAAGGAGAGGGGAGGGGAGCGCCGAGCGGGGACGTCACATCCGGTTTATGTTTTAATGAGATTGAAGGAAATAAAAAAAATGTACTATTCCTAAATAATAATATAATAATTAATTAATTAATTAATTAAAAAAATGTCTTAGTTGTCTAAAGACAAGACAATCAGTGGCAGAACCTGTTATCCTCACCTTAGCCAAGTTTGGTAAATGCATATTATATGTTAGACTGTGGTATTTGTACTTTTACTGAAGTAAAAGATCTGCCAATGACTGATTTTGTCAGCCAAGTTTTGGACAACAATGTCCGCATGTATTGATTTAACCCAATCATATCCATTTTTTGTAACAATCTGCACATTGAGATGAACAATATTTTAGACCAGACAGACATTTAAACCCACATGGTGTCTGAATACACAGCAACTCAAACTTCTCTTGGGGGTTTGCATGGATTGTAGCCTACAGCAGACATAGAGCAAATGCATCCATAAACAGAGTATTAGATGTACTCACCCAGGAAAGGTCCCACACAGACAACAAGCAGAGGAAAGCCACGAGAAACACCATTATCTCTGTTCCACAGCACCAGGTGTGCTCAGCAGGCTGCAGTCAGGCTTTAAAGCTGCAGTAGGCAGTATATTTTTTGGCATTATTAGGCAAAAATTCCATAATAACCTTTCAACATATTGTAATTCAAGTGTTCTGAGAGAAAACTAGATGTCTGCACCTCCTCATGGCTCTGTTTTCAGGCTTTTAAAATCTATCCTGAGATGGGAGACTTTGACCAATCACAAGTCATTTCAGAGAGAGAGAGAGAGCATTCCTATTGGCTGTGCTCTGGCTGTAGGGCGGTGCTTGGTATTTCCTCAGCTTGATCTCAACATGGCTGCTGGTTCACACACTTTCTCATTTTACAGCTAAACAGTACACTATAAGATGTTTCAAGTCATAACTTTACGAAAAAAAAGTCGTAATATTACGAGAATAAAGTCATATCTTTACGAGAAAAAAAGTCGTAATATTACAAGAAAAAAGTCATAACTTTACGAGAAAAAAGTCGTAAAATAATGAGAATAAAGTAAACTTTATGAGAAAAAAGTCGTAACATTACGAGAAAAGTCATAACTTTACGAGAAAAAAGTTGTGAAATTACAAGAATAAAGTCATAACTTTACGAGAAAAAAAGTCGTAACATCACAAGAAAAAAGTCATAACTTTACGAGAAATAAGTCGTAAAATTATGAGAATAAAGTCAACTTTATGAGAAAAGTCGTAATATTACGAGAAAAAAGTCATAACTTTACGAGAAAAAAAGTCGTAAAATTATTATAAAAAAAATAGCATTTAAAATTACTACTTTATAATATTCTGACTTTATTCTCATAATACTACGACTTTTTTCTCTTAAATTTAGGACTTTATTATCATAATATTACAACTTTTTTCTCGTAATATTATGACTTTATACTCATAATATTATGTTGCTGTTTTCCACTGTAAAATGTGTCTCTCAGTGCATACTGATCATTTTATTTTGTTGTATTTCTAATTAAAATAATCGTATATATGTTCTGTGTGTGTAGAATGACGGGTCTACAAATCACATTTCATTGTGCAACACTGTGCAGTAAAATGAAAAATAAATAAATTAACCTTGTTTATTTTAAAAACAGACATGGAGTCCAGTCCTCCCAGCAGGTCTTCATCTTTATTGTTGCTCAGTAGTCGTCCATACAAAGGGGGGTGGAGGAGAGCAGTGGAGCCCGACAGGACAAACACCAGGAACGTCATGCTACCAAAGTATTAAATTTGTACAAAAATACTTTACAACATCCCTGTTCCTTTAAAGAAAAATACAGTTTGGTTGGTTGGTGAAGCTACATGGAAACTAATCTGACCCACTATTTCAAATGGCAGTGCAATGCATGTGTGTGTGTGGGTGTGTGTGTGTGTCTGCGTGCGTGTGTGTGTGTGTGGGCGGATGTCTTACTGAGGTGAATCACTAGAGTGCAAATCCCTGCAATGTTATATACACACACACACTCAAACACACATATACGGAGGGCTAAAGCTGCCATTATAATAAATAAATAAGAAAAATTACTCAATAAATAAATAAAATAATAAAGAAATGTAGAAATAAAAGCATCAATTATCAAATAAATGTGCAAGTTCATTTGAAAATAAATAAATATGCACAGAAATAGAAAAATAAATAAAAAAAATATTCATTTGAGAAATTACTTATTATTGTTTTCATTTATTTTCACATTTAATTATTTCCCAATTTATTTATTTCTCTATTAATTTATTTCCCTATATATTTAATTTATTGCGTCATTTATTTATTTAATATAATAGCAGCTTTAGTCCCCCATATACACAGACACACACACACACACAGTTAATACATGCGCACAAACACAGTGTGTATGGCTTTAGATCTCACTCATCAAACCCTCCTGAAGCCACGGCCCTCAGCTCTGTGGCTTTTTCCACATTAGTGGAACAGTTTTGTCTTGGCCGAGCGCTAAAATACTAACAGTGCTAATCATCTGGCAAAGGCTACCAACAGGATTTTTGTGTAATGTTGCCCATAAAATGGTGAATACTAAACATGTACTAACTGAAAACTAAGAGCTGTGTTAGCCCTGTATGAGCTAAACCAAATATTGGGTCCATTTACCCGGTGTTAGCCCTGTGGGAGACTACGTTCCAAATCGCATACTTTTTATTTTTTACTTCTAGTACGTACTGCAGCTGCCCTTACAAAGTACATACTACTGTTGCATGCAGTATGCATACAATCGGGACATACTACTTCCTCACAACATTGCACCTTGAACTTTGACCCTCTTGCTCATGTATCCCCTGCACAGAGGATTGTGGGTCAAAATAGCCAGAAAAGCATGCTGGCTTGCATACTGCAAAATGTGACCGGGTGTAGTAGGACGTCCTGGTATTTTTTGGCATACTTCATAGTAGGGTAAATAGTAGGGTAGTATGGGTATTGGAACGCACAGTACGTACTAAAGGCGCAATGTTATGCATACTGCATGCAACACTACGCAGCTGCAGTATGTACTAGAAGTAAAAAGTATGCGATTTGTAACGCGTCCTTGTTCTAGGTCTAGCGGCGTTATCTAGGTGTTAGCTCTGTGTTAGCTGTGTGCTAACCAAATACTGGCCGTGTTAACCACATGTTAGCCCTATGTTAGCCTTGTGCTAGGTGTGTGCTAACCATACACTGGCTTTGTTAGCCAGGTGTTGGCCCCGGGTTAGTCATGTGCTAACATCTAGGTATGTTGGCTAGATGTGTTAGCAGCGTGCTAACCATAGCCTATAGGCCGTTTCACAGTTGTAAACATTAGAAATGTGTCCCAGTTTATTTCCTGTTGCAGTGCAAGTAACCATAAAAGAAGGAAGGGTCATCAGCAAGGTAGCTATCTAACTAACCAGTTATTAAATGAGTACATTTTAACAACTTAATGCTTCATTTACACACTCTTGTCACAGCGTAGGAAAGCGCAGTGCTATCGTGACAACATCAACTCTCCATCTCTGAAACGTTTCGCCGATATTGTAGCTCGCTAGAGCCTCGAATCAGAGTTTGTCATCTCAAATGTGTGTGATATCTGGATTCTGGCACCCAACAACACGGCAAGATGACATTTTAGATGTGTAACTTTAGCCCACTGCTAGTGTTAGCCTCCAGTCTTTCCTTTGTTTTGCCTCCAGCTAACAAAAAACGCACAAAAAAGGTTCTATATGCCTCTATAAATAAAGACCTTTATATCGGTATTTGCAAAATTAGAATGGTGTGACGATGACGTAATGATCCTTACTTCTTTTATAGGCTCCTTGTTGCAGTGTATGTGAATGACATCGGCTGCCAGGAAGTAAACATGGACCCAAGCTGTTGCCTAGCGATGCAATTCTGTTGAAACGGTCTGTTAGCCTTGTGCTGTGTGTGTTAACCCCACGGTAGCCACATGTTAGGCTTATGCTTGCCCTGTGCTTGGCGTCTGTTAGCCATATAACTAACTATATGCTAGCACTGTGCTTCAGATTCAAAACGTCACAGTTAACGAAGATTGGGACGCAGCCAATCCCAACTGTCCACGCAGAAACGGCCAATCACAGCGCTCCTATCCTGTATTGGTTGTTAAAGCTCAGGGAGGGTTTCTACTGGTGGTTGGTGCTGAGGGAGGGTTCTGAATGGCCAGTTTAAATAGTGAGTTCAGACTGAGGTGAGAGCAGGAAGATGTTGACATCACTCCAAAATAAACACACACACACGCGCACGCACACACACACACACACACACAGGTATTTACTGTCACAGGTTTCCTGTTCCATCAGGATTATTTTCTCGTGTAACATTGTTGTTTTTCGTGGTTATGAGGTGAAGGTTTTTCGGGATTCGATGGTCTCGATGTGAACAGCGACGGGGACTGAACCGTTTTTTAATCTATTTTACATCTTTTCAGGTTCAGTCGCCATGGAAACAAACAAACAAACAAACAAACAGAGAAAACTGACAACAGTCAATCAAAAAACACACCGATCGATTAGCATAATAGATCACTGTTACTGGGGGGTGTGGGGTTGGGTGGGGGGGTCAGGGAAGTCGGGGTGGGGGCATGCTTGGCTTCTTCCTGGTAGCTGATTGGTCTGCTTGTGTGTCGAGGAGAACCAATCACAGACAGGCACGGAAGATTTTGTTTTCTGATTGGTTCCAGCCAATCAGCTGAATCTCTCAGAACTGCCGTCTGTCTGTCTGTCATCCTGGCTGCCTATTGGTCGAGGGAAGAAGAAGGGGGGCGGGGCAAAGCCAAGACGAGGAATTGAAGTGGGAGGGGCTTAACTGGCCTTGTGTTTAACACACACACACATAACATACAAACACACACACACACACACACACAGACACGCACACATACATACACACAGTGTGGCCAGTCCAACAGGTGTAAACAGTAGAAAAAGATTCTTATTGAACTGCTCAGTGTCATCATCATCATCATCATCATCATCATCATCATCATCATCATCATCCTTATTGTAATCATGATTATTATTACTCTTCCGGTCTGCAGCTCATTCATGGCACAGAACTAAAATCTTAAACAGTAAACCCTCTGTCTTTCTGTACAATTCATTAGGGATGCTCCGATCAATACCAGCTGATAATTATTGACTTGATTTTTGTCTTAAAATTGACATATAATACAAAAAAATATTGTGTCATCGTTACAAAATCCCTCATGGCTGCCTGTTTTCCACCACTAGGGCTGGGTATCCTTTCAAATTTGTTAATACTAATGCAAACAAAATGGGCAATTTTGTTGAGAAAACAATTTCACCATAACGTCCATTTAGTAGCTATTGTGGAGTTTTCACTCAAATGACATGATCTTCTATAGCAGATGGAGTAAGCCCAGTTGTCATGGAATAGTAGATGTTCAAATTAAAAAAAAAATTCTAAGCAATAGCACCCTTTTCTGTTAGTAAACATGATGAGGTATTTAGTGGAGGCAGAAAAATACTCTGAACACGTTAGTTAACGTTTGCCAGCAAGTATTGTCGGCTTGTTTTTTTAACAGTGGCTGAAGAAAATACTTGTTTCTCTCAATATGTGCTGTCACTCACTCTCCAGGATCACGAGTGTTAGTTGAGAAAGTCGACGTATAAATCTTTGGATGCCTATAGTTAACTATCCTTCAGTAAAGTCAGTCAAAAAGAGAGTCGTACAATATCGGGGAAGCGTTTCAGAGATGGAGAGAAGGGGTTGATCATAGTTTAGCCTCCTGCTAACCGCAGCCAATATGGCTCACGGCTGCAGTTAGCAGAAGGCTGAATATTACCACATTTACTCTCCTTCTCTGAAACGTTTCTCCGATATTGTAGCTCGCTAGAGTCTTGAATCACAGTTTGTCATCTCAAATGTCTGTGATATCTGGATTCTGGCACCCAACAACACAGCAAGATGACATTTTAGATGTGTAACTTTAGCCCACTGCTAGTGTTAGCCTCCAGTCTTTCCTTTGTTTAGCCTCCAGCTCCATGTTTACTTAAAAATTTGCTATGAGCTAAAGGGGAATTTTGGAGTTCTTTTCGAAATGGAGGATTTCATTTTTTTTCGTAAATCTGCAGGATTACCCAAAATGTCATAATCACCTCCACTAAACGAAATCTTGCACTTTACTATAACCATCTTTAATGGTATCCCAACCCTCTGAGCCAATAAAGGTACTTCTACCCACAAGGTTGTGACATAAATCAATGTTTAAGAACAGAAACCAGTCGGTAATCAGTACTGGTTTGGACGATCCCAATGACATCGGCCCTAGATAGCCTGATCGGAGTATCCCTAGTCTCCTTGGCAACCTGTTTGTCCATCAGCAGGTTCTAGATTCTGGAGTCCCATCAGTCTTTGTGTTGCTGTGGTCCTTGGCCAGTACCACCAGAGGCCATGGTTCTGGTCCTAGTAAAGACCAGATGGAGCCACAGTCCTGGTCTGGTAGAAGACAGTGGTGATGGTTCTGGCTTAGAACCCATGAACAAGAACCATGTTTTGACGATTGGCTCTGGCTTCAGTTGGACCAGTACCCATGGTTCTGTCACCAGAAAGACCAGGACCCATGTGTCTTGGACCAGTAAGACCATTAGCTGTGGCCTCAATAGGGCCATGGTTTTGTAACCACTAAGACCAGAGCCCATGTGTCTTGGGCCAGTAAGACCACTGGCTATGGCTCTGGCTTCAGTAGCCACAATTCTCTAACCACTAATACCAGAACCCACATGTCTTGAACCAGTAAGACCATTGGCTGTGGCTCTGGCTTCTGTAGGACCAGTAGCCACGATTTTCTAACCAGTAATACCAGAACCCACATGTCTTGAACCAGTAAGACCATTGGCTGTGGCTCTGGCTTCCGTAGGACCAGTAGCCATGATTCTCTAACCAGTAATATCAGAACTCACATGTCTTGAACCAGTAAGACCATTGGCTGTGGCTCTGGCTTCAGCAGGACCAGTAGCCCAAGTTCTAGGCTTGCAGAACCAGTAACCATTAATCCTAAACCAGTAAAGCCACTGGCGGTGGATCTGGCTTCAATAGAATCAGTAGCCATGGCTCTGGGCTCAGACCAGTTAGACCAGTAGCTCTGGCTATGGTTCCAGTAGGATCAGTAGTTATAGTTCTGGTTCCAGTGACACCAGAAGGACCAGTATGCAGAACTGGTTCAAGTGAAAAGGTGAGGAGTTGCTCCGGTCCATCAGTGTGCTTTCAGGCTGCTTTAGCAGTTCAAAGGTCAAAACTTAAGTGGTCAAAGGTCAAAGTTCATCCAGAGGGTGTGTGTAGCACCATGGGGGGTCCACTCTGAACCAGTTTGGATGGGTCAAAACCAGTTTAATTCAACTTTGCTGTATTGTTCTCCTTGTTGACCTCTCCAGTCCAGTCTGGTTAGAACCGGTTTAATCCAGTTTCGGTCTGCTATAAGGAATTATTATTCACCTGACCCATCCCAAGCCCCGCACCCAGACCGTCACCCGGTTGGCTCCACTTGATCGGAACACCATCCTCCCCGTGGCCAATGCAGAGCTCCGATGGTCCCAGCTCGCTGCCGATTGGCTGAGGGGAGTGGCTGCTGTTGGTGATGCCGTCAGTGTGATTGGCCAGCAGGGAGGAGGAGGTGGGGTTTCGGCTGATGACGAGCTCCAGATGGTTCGGAGACTCGGCGATCAGCGGAACGACGAGGCAGCAGTCGAAGTCCCTGGTCCGCACGTGGTTAATCTGGAAGACATGAAACGGTTCATGTGCCTGAGTGGCCTCACAGATGTGCTAGCGTGGCTGTGCGTACTCGTGTTTATGTACCTGGAGTATTCGGTCGTAAGCCCGGAGGCCGCCCCGCTCTGCCGGGCCTCCCGGTCGGATGTTGTTAACGTAGACGCCGCGGTCCAACATACCGTCAGAAACGCTGAAACCGAAATCCTCCAGATCTGAGGCCTTCTCTAGAGTCAGCTACAAACACAGACACACTGTCAGGATCACAACAAGTAGATTTATGAACAGACACTTTGAAGGGTCAAAGGTCACCTTGTGGAGCTCCACAGGGTTCTGGTTCAGGATCTCATTGACTTCCTGCCTCATCTTCCTCATGGCGAAGGCTCGGCGCTGGGGGTCAGAGGGCAAGGTGTTGGAACGAGTGGTCACCTGATCAAAGATACAAACATTCACGTTAAAGATACGACATAACAGTCACTTATTAGGTCAGAGGTCAAAGTCAGCGCGGGTTACCTGCGGCTTGGAGTTGCTGCGTTCCTGGAAGCTCGCTTGGCGTCCCAGTGTGCTGCGCAGGGGGGCGGGGTCATGGTTCAGACTGAGGCTGGAGCCGGACATGATGGTTGCCTGGAGACAGCCAATCAGAAATATCCAATCACAGACATGCCAATCAGAAATGAAACAGTCAGTTGGATCCATCAAATACACGGAGGTAAAAGGCATCATGGGAGTCCGACCTTTGACCCCAGCTGCCATGATCACACCAGGACGGGAAGGACAGGTCTCTACTGACAGTTTCTACTCACAGATTCTATTGTGATGGGATTCCTAGGATCTAGGATCGCTGGAAAAAATAATATCTAATAAATAATTCCTGACAATGACTGATCTATTTGACTTCAGGACATCTCTGACTACGTACATGCTGAAAATCAAACATTTTTACCGTATTAATTTAGATATTATCCAAAGTAAAAAGTCCCTAGAAGTGTATGATTCACTTTTCCCATGGTCTAGTGTTAAAAAAGTTAACAAAAATAGCAATAAATCATAATATTGAATCGCAATACTTAAACTTGATGACAGTGTCTATCTTTGTCTTCTCACATCACTCAACACTCGTCAGCCAATCAGAATCAAGGACTCATCAGACGCATGCATGACTTAACAGATCTGCTTCATGACTGGCAAAACAAACTACCCATCAGGCATTGCACAAGCTCTCCCAGCATGCCTTGCTCAAACTGCCATGCCCGGTTGCAACATGACTCTGCCACGTGATTGGTCAGAAGCTGGGTGATGTCACTAGAATGTCACAATGACGTCACCATGGTCGGTGTAGCTTTGCTGCTGGGGGGGTGCGGTTAGAGTCACATTCAAAAAAACATGTCTGATGTTGGACAACGCTGGAAGTCTTAACAGAGACAGAGAGGAGAGAGGAGAGGAGGAGAGGGAGGAGGAGAGAGGAGAGGGAGGAGAGGAGAGGAGAGGAGAGGAGAGGAGAGGAGAGGAGAGGAGAGGAGAGAGGAGGAGAGGAGAGGAGAGGAGAGGAGAGAGGAGAGAGGAGGAGAAGGAAGAGAGGAGAGAAGAGAGGAGGAGAGGAGGAGAGAACAAGAGGACAGAGAGGAGATAGGAGAGAGGAGAGAGGAGAGGACATGAGGACAGAGAGGAGAGAGGAGAGGACATGAGGACAGAAAGGAGGAGAGGACAGAGGGGAGAGAGGAGAGGACAGAGAGGACACGAGGACAGAGTGGAGAGGGGAGAGGAGAGGACAGATAGGACAGAGAGGAGAGAGGAGAGGACTGGAAGATAGAGAGGAGAGGAGAGGACAGGAGGACAGCGAGGAGAGATGTGAGGAGGACAGGAGAACAGAGAGGAGAGAGGAGAGGATAGGAGGAGAGAGGAGAGAAGAGAGGACAGGAGGACAGGAGGACAGGAGAACAGAGAGGAGAGAGGAGAGGACAGGAGGACAGGAGAACAGAGAGGAGCGTTAGTAGCTGGAGAGGAAGGAGGATACCAGAGTGAGGAGGTGCGTCTCCTTTCCAGACTCCTGGAAGAGAAGGAGTCATTTCTCTTTTCAGCTTAATATATAAATATATATAATATAAACTCAACGTTTACGGCTGCACTTCTTTCAGTTCTTTGAGAATGTATACTATACAGTACTATTACTACTACTACTACTACTACTACTACTACTACTACTACTAAGTACTACTACGTCTAACAGTACTACTCACCTCCAGCTCTCTGAGGATGCCGCTCTGGCCGCAGGTCTCCAGATCCTCCAGAGCCTGAGACCAGAAGTTCTCCTCCTGGTCCGGTTCCGTCCCGTCGTGTCCCACAGTGAACCTGGGGTCAAAGGTCAAAGGTCAGCCAATCTGAGAGAAGAACATTCTGATGGACTCACACACAGAGGAGGCCGGTGAGGGACAGGTCATGCTGGTGAGAGTTGTGAGGGACAACATGTGCAGCGACGACATACACATCCACCGGGTGTATGTGTCGGCAGTGAGGCAGGGGTCAAAGGTCACCAGGTGAGGGTTTCTGCTGGAGGGGTGACAGAGGACTGTGTGGGGGGGTTAAAGGTCAAAGGTCAGTATGGTACCTGCTGTCACTGATTAGACCGCTGGGCAGATTACAGCCGCTGCAGACAGAGACACACTGCTGTTACTGCTGTTAGCTCGCTGCTAGCAACTCCCACTGATTTGAATAAGGAACGCTAACACGCTAATGGTATGGAGGACTTTAAATCCCCGTCCATTGTGATTTCTCTCAGAAATATCATTATTGTTTGTTTGTGTTACCCAGATCATTTTTGTATTCTTTATACGTGTCGCTCACCCTCCAAGTGGTGGGCGGTCCCAGTCATCGTCGCTCAGGCCCAGATCTGACAGCGGATTGGCTCTCTGGCGAGTGGAGGAAGATGATTGGCTGTTGGTTGTCTTGGCGTTGCGCCACTCGTGGAAACTGTACGGAGACGACTGAAACGGTGGCGCTAGACACAGAGAAATATTTTAGTGCTACAGTCTACTTCAGAGGGTAAAGATCAGAAGGTCAAAGGTCAGAGGTTGAGCTTCCTACCCGGGGTGGTAAAGCTGCTTTCCATGTTGGATCCGTCCCAGGACTCCACAGCGCTGTCGACGGACGGCAGCGTGTTGAACGCTCGTTGGCTCGACAGAGGCGCGACCATGACAATAGGCTCGTCCACCCCGTCCTGATGCTCATGGACAATCCCCGCCCCCATCCCCAGGCCTGAGCCAATCCCACAAGACTTTGGGGACACTAAAGAGAGAAAAAACATTCTTATTACTAAGACAATGTTTATTTAGCTTAAAAGCCGGGGTTTTGACACTGTCGGATACAACTTGAGCCCCGTGTTTCTTAGCCTATATTTGTTTACAGTTCAGGTTGCAGTTCTGCAGTTATGAAGGAGCATTTTTTTACTATGATTTCTAAGCAGTTTTATGGGATTTAAAAAGATAAAAAAAAATATCCCTGGAAAGTGTCAGTTAAACTGCATCTAAAAACATGTGTATCATGTCTGAGTGTTAAGATTTGACCGAGTTATGAAGGAGAATGAATTTGGATGCAAATTGCGGCTATCAGGTTTTGGGGCTCATTTATATGGAGGATGGAACCTGCCAAAATCAATAATGAATGAATAAATAAATAAATGACTGGGTAAATAAATAAATTTGTCTAAATACATTTATTTTTAATTATTTATTTATTTTGCACTTATTTATTTATCTATTTTAAATTTATTTTTAAATGTATGTTTTTATTTATGTATTTATTTTTATCAATTTTAAAATGTATTTATTAATTTTTGCATTTATTTTTAATTAATTATGTTATTTTTGCTATTATTTTTTAGTTATTTTATATTTATTTTTAAATGTATGTATTTATTTATGCACAATTTTCACTTCGCATTTCACCGCTTATTTATTTACCCAAATGTATTTATTTCTGATTTCTTTTCTTTGTATATTTCTTTACACATTTTTTTACGCATTTCTGCTTCATTATGCAAATGACGGGTATTTATTTATTATTTTGGCAGGTTCCCTCCTCCATACATTCATGGACTTCCTGAAAAATAATCCCTTGTATGTGTATTCTGTGTATATATATATATATAAAGCGTGTATACGTACGGTCTCCCTGCTTCTTGATCTTCAGTGTGACCGTCTCTCCAGCTTGTTGCAGCAGACAGATGGCTTCGCTCAGAGGTTTCCCCTTCAGACTGCTGCTGTTGATCGCCAGAATACGATCACCGACATGGATCGCACCGGTCCTACAGCACACATCACACGCACAAATATACATGCTTGAATATTTAGCACACTCGGTCCTTTTTAAACACTGTGCAGCTCTTTTAATTTAGAAACGGATATATTTGACATATTTTTAATTGTAAATTATCATTTTTATATTTAGTATCCTTGACTTTTAAAGTACTTGTCTTTTTCTTTTCTCTTACTATGTTTAATGTGACCTCTATGCACCAAAACACCTAGGCCAAAACCTGATTCTGATTCCTGCAGCAACTCCTGACAAGATTACACCTGATACCATTATTTAAAAAACAATAAAACATAATTTAAAACTGTAGTTTTAGTAGAACATTAAGTAAAATTGCAACAGCAGTATAGTTTTTGTCTCTGATCCATTAAATAAATCAAAATATTCAAATACAAATGAAAATTTGACAACATTTTAAAAAAATCAAAGTATTGAAATAAAATAAATAAACTAACCATAAAGAAAAAAATATTAAAGTGTAATAAAATTAAAATGTTATTTATCATTAACAGCAGAGGGCGACATTCTCCACTTGATTTTTGATCTGAACACAACTGTCACTGTTTGACACTGTTTCAGCGTAAAACTCTTATTCCAACTATAATTACTTTTAATTACACATTAGCCTTTTTCCCTCAACGAGCATACGAGCATATGACAAATATGACCTTTGAATCTTGAACATATACCATATTAATGTATATTAATGTAATATTAATGTAATCAGAGAGTGCTTGTACCTCTCAGCCAGCCCTCCCTTGCTCAGTGAGGAGATGATGATGGGGTCGAAGGGCTCTTCGGTGCCGGAGATGGTGATTCCCAGCGGGCCTCCGTACCTCTGCAGCTCCACCGTGTAGATGATGCTACCAGACACTTCCTGTTCATCTGAAAAGTTCAATTAAGATTCATTCAATATCAGGTTGACTGAGCACACGGCATGATGGGACAAATAATTTGCATCGATGCTTTTTAGTAATCAAGTTACTCGAGGAATCGTTTCAGCCCTACTCCAAAGCCACCAGACTCCATTCATAAAAACAGTAATTTTACCTCTCAGAACACGGGAGCTGCTGATCTACCGCTGCATCGATTGATCGTTAGTGTTATTGTGTGACTTTGGTGTTTTAAAGGGTTAGCTCAGATTCAACAAAGTCACACAATAACACAAACAAACTAACCGATCGAGGTAGCAGTAGACCAGCAACACCCGTGTTCTGCAAGGTTAAATTACTGTTTTTCTCAGTGGAGTCTGGTGGCTTTGAAGAGAGCATAGATAACGGCTTCAGTTCCCCGTCAGAAAGGGCTGACGGCAAGGTTAAGCGTTGAAGATATTCTAAATATAGCGTACAATTAAACTGATATAGAAACTCTGAGAAGAAAATACTCAAGAAAAGTATAAACCACCTCAAATTTGTACTTGAATAAATGTACTTAGTTACATTCCACCACTGTTTGGGTAAATTGAACACAGTTTAGAGTCGAATTAGTGCCCTCTAGAGGATGCAGCTGTCATTACCTCCCATAAATATACAACACACTGATGGAAGTAAAATAAACTTCATACCCGAGTTGTCTTCGTCTTTTCGGATCTTCAGTTTAACGAGCTCCTCACACTGCTGCAGGATCTGAACAGCTTCCTCCATGGAGCAGTTCTCCACCCGGATGTTATCGATGGCGAGCAGCTTGTCGCCGAGCTCCAACGTTCCCGTCCTGAAAAAAACAAACAAACACAGAAACGTTATCTAACATTTATATTCTGAAATGTTCCCTCATTGTAAAACAGATATAACAGATGCTACCTGCTGACAGAAGCTCTTTAACTCACATTTTCTGCTTCACACTCCAAAACACATGACCTACAAAACACAACACATACACATACATACTGACCTGGACTGTTAGCCTAATTAACCAACCAACTACAGACAGCTGACTGAGCTTCAACCCAGCTGACACTCTACTGTTAGCAGTGGCGAAAGTACATTTACTCAAGTACTGTACTTAAGTACAATTATGAGGTAATTATGAGGCTTGTCCATATCCTTGGCAGAGGTTGCCAAAGGGTGGAAGAGATTCACACCGAGATACTGGCGGTGGTTCCCATTTCTAAAAATGGGGACCAAAGGGTGTGCTCCAATTATCGGGGTATCACACTGCTCAGCCTCCCCAGGAAAGTTTATTCTAGCGTGCTGGAAAAGAGGCTCCAACTGATCCTGGCACTGATCGATCCAAACTCCATTCAGAAAACAAGCAATTTAAAAGTTGTTTGTTTGTTATCTTGCAGACAGACCTGACAAAAAATGAATTCAGACTTCTTTGAAATCAACATCATTTTGTTATTTCGGCATAATTTTGATCCGCAGTAGCGAGGTGTGGCTTGCTAGATACAGTCAGTCAATGACACTGTATGTGAATACAGCTCGCCGCCAGGTGATATGTACCCAGACACGACGGCGTTTGGTTGGAAAAGTTGTTGGTATCTATGGAGACGTGCTCCTCATCCTCTCCGGCGCGTCTAGAGCGAATGAACACAAATGATACCGGTGGTCCAACTCGGGCTAGTAAAGCGTGTCTTGTGTGTGTGTGTACCTGTGTGCGACGCTGCCTTTCTTGATGTCAGAGATGATCAGAGGATCACCTGGTTTCCTGTTGGACGGAGCTGCAGACAGACAGAAAGATAGAGAGACAGACAGACAGACAGACAGATAGAGAGACAGACACACAGACGGGTTACAGATGATTTCACACAGAGAGAAAAGTTCAAACAGGAAACAGTGAATAATTCAGTTTGTTTACTCCACTACGACTCCAGATAATGATTAAATGTTAAAAAGGAAAAAGGAAATCAAAGCAGGTCTCATATAATATTGAACTGACAAATGTGTCTCGCAACATGAGGAGAATATATCATGATGAAATCATTTTTAATTATTTATTTTTATCCGACAGCCTGCAGACAGAGGAATGTGTGTTTACTCACAGCTGATGGTGATTCCCAGCTCCACTCCGGGTTTCTTTGGGAGCTTCACATGAAACGTTCCTGAACTGGGAATGACCGACTCTGAGAGGCACACAGAGAGAGACAGAGAAAAGTTATATAAATTATGCAGAAATAAATATGTGAATATTTAATAAATGAATGCATACATTTAAAAATAAAAATAAAATAAATGCAAAAATAAATATATAAACGAATAAAAAAATAAAAAAATACATTTAAAAATTAATACATTAATTAATAAAGAAGCAAATTAAAGCAGAAATATCAATTTATGTCACATTTTATCAATTAATTAATGGCTACATTTATTTTTAATATTATTTTTGCAACATTTAATGACATATTTATTCATTTACTGAGTCATTTATTTATTTATTCATTTATTTTTGTCAGGTTCCGTCCTCCATAGAGGGACCAGGCTAGTGTCCATATGGTTGTTTATATCAGTGGAGCTATAACCTGTTATTAGCATCAGTGAGATCTCATACAGTAACTCCTTCACGGTGTGTGTGAGTCATTAGTGACTACGTGTTGTTTTATTCAGCTCAGGCGTTGGAGGATATTTGTGACAAAGAGTCTGACAGATTACAGTTAGACACCAGAAAAGAAGAAGTAAACACAGACACCAGAGAAGAAGAAGTAAACACAGACACCAGACGGCGGGTTTGTCTCACAGCAGTTTTAATTTTATCAACCAAAGCTAAAAAGGAGAACTTTGGCGGCTGGTTAGCTCAGTCGGTAGAGCGAGCGCCCATGTATCGCCAAGGCTCAGTCCTAGCAGCGGTGGACCAGGGTTCGAATCCGGCCTGTGGTCCTTTCCGCATGTCATTTCTCTCTCTCCCCCTTTCCAACACTCTATCCACTGTCCTATCAATAAATACTTAAAAATCACCCCAAAAAATAACTTAAAAAAAAAAAAAAAAGGAGAACTTTTGACGATACTTTGCGTCTCTTTCTCTAAAGATAAACTGAACTAACTCTGTGTGTGTGTGTGTGTGTGTGTGTGTGTGTGTGTGTGTATGTGTGTGTGCATGTGTGTGTGCGTGTGAGGTTACCGGCCACGTCGAACTCAATCTCCAGTGTGAGTTGAGCGGTGATGGACGAGTCTCTGAGCAGCTGATTAGTTTCTTCCAGAGTCGAGTCTTCAGTAGGAACTCCGTTTATGGACAAAATCCTGTCGCCGATCTGCAGGATACCACACCTGCACACACACACACATTTCATTTTATTCAAATTTATATATTTTAATATCTATTTATACATTTTCTGTGTGTGTAGCTTACAGGATAGATACGATTTTTTTAAGTTTATTATCAGGAAAACAAAAGAATAATAACATTTAAATATATTGAAAAAATTAAACAAAAATTTTATGTCAAATAACATAACAAATATAGAATAAAATACAAGATGAAAATGATTACAAAAATTGAATAAAATACAGTTAAATTAATAAAAATACTAAACCATAATAAAATAAATAAACTATATTATTTGCATTTATATATGTGTATATTATATAATAATTATATATTACTTAAATCTAAAACACAAAAATGTGATTATTATTTTATTTATTAATTTATATTTTTTAATTGTTCATTTTATTATTATTTTGCCTCCTTCTTTTTGAACGTATTTTGATATTTAAACTATATTTTGAAAAGCCCTTTAAGCTGCATTTTATGTGTATGAAAGATGCCATGTACAGTAAATTACCATCATTATTATTAATATCATTATTATTATTATTAGTAATATTAGTAGTAGTATGGAGGACTAAAGGTACCATTATAATAAATAAATAATATAAATGACTCAATAAATAAATAAATAAATAAAATAATACAGAAAGAAACGTAGAAATAAAAGCTTCAAGTAAATGTGCAGGTTCATTCGAAAATAAATAAATATTCACAGAAATAGAATTAAATTAATAAAATGTATTTATTTGACGAATTATACATTTTTTATTCATATTTAAGTATTTCCCAATTTATTCTTTTTTGTTTACATTTATTTCAGTTTTTATTTATTTCCCTATAAATTTCTTTTTTTTTTAATTAATTGAGTCATTTATTTATTTATTATACTGGCAGCTTTAGTCCTCCATACACTAGTAGTAGTAGTAGTAGTAGTAGTAGTAGTAGTATCATTATGGATCATGTTGAGTCTCATTACCTCTCCGCCGGGCTGTCGGGGTCGATGTAAGCGATGAGCGGCGGCGAGGAGAGCGTTTCCGTGGCGAAGACTCCACCCTGCAGCTGCAGGCCGAACCCCATGATGCCGTCGCCTAGCAACATCACCTCCGTGGTTTCCGTGTGAACGACCTGACCGGCGAGACCCACGGTGCTGGACGCAAGAGACACTGGCAGAGAGAGAGTAAAGGCAGACTGTTAGTAAACAACAACTTAGGTAGTCACCGTGATGTCACCCGTTGGTTTGTGGACTTCGGTTTTGAAGCCTCCAGATCGACATTTTGGCATTTGCCATCTTGGTTTTTGGTCATAACCATCTTGGTTTGTGGCCGTTGCCATCTTGGTTTTTGCCCTTCGCCATCTTGGTTTGTGGCTGTCGCCTTCATGGCTCTTGGTCATCGCCATCTTTGCCTTTGTCCGTCACCATCTTGGTTTTTTTGCAACCAGAAGTGACACAAGAAGGTGGAGCAAAGCGCAACCGAACGCTGAATTAGACATTGTTAGGCGATTAACTTTGATGAAGTGAAAACACACTGTGAAAGGGTTAAAGTTGTAAGACGAAAACAAGCACAACTCCAAGACCGGACAACGCCGTGGTAGCGACCTGTCTATCACAAGGTAGCCGCGCCCTAAAGCATACCCTGCTTTATGGTCTATATGACTCTGAATGGGACCATAATTTACTAAATGAACATCATGCTGTATTGAAGAAGACTTGAAACTAGTGATTGAGACCATAAACTCATGTTTTCAATGTTTACTGAGGTAATAAATCAAGTGAGAAGTAGGCTCATTTTCTCATAGACTTCTATACAATCAGACTTCTTATTGCAACCAGAGGAGTCGCCCCCTGCTGGCCAGTAGAGAGAATGCAGGTTTAAGGCACTTCAGCATTGGCTTCTCTTCTCAGACCCAGAGGTTGAACACTGGTTACAACCTGGGTCTCCTTTTTGTTTCAGGTTGAAATACTTTAAAAAGATCAACAGTGATCTCGGAAACCAGAGCGCTACAGTCAGAGGTCAGAGGTCAGACTCACAGGAACTCTTGAAGTCCTTCTTCTTGCCCTTCCTCCTCATCAGCGTGCCCCGTGGACTCGTGGGATACATGTTCCTTGGCAGGGTGCTCATGTTGAGGGACGAGAGGCTGTAGGCCGACATGGAGCCGGGAGAGAACGAGTGGCTGAGAGCTGCAGAGAGAGAGAGACCACGATGATGATGATGATGATGACGAAGATGACGAAGAGGAGGTGGTCTCACTCTGACAACAAAACATCACACTACAGGAAGAGAGAGAGAGAGGCGGACGTACGAGGGTTGTTTGTGTGGCGGTTGTGCGATCTGGCACCAGATTGGTCGGGGTGGTACGTGTTGTAGTGGTAGGGGGGGAGGATGGGAGCGGAGCCTCCAGTCTCCCAGGGGAGGGTGCGGGGACTACGCTGCACCTTGACTGCACACACACACACACACACACACAGAGTAGGGTGTTTAGGTTAAGACAGGAGGAAAGGTCAGAGGTCAAAGGTCAGGGAGCTGCCTGGATCACAGCTTTATAAAAGATTACATCTTATTTATGTAATCTTTTATTGAATTATTTACCTGTATGTGAGAATACTGTGTTGCGTTCAGGGCCGGTCGGGGGACTTAGGCTCTGTTCAGACTGTTTGCTGCGTCTTTATATTTTACATGTTGCTTGCTAATATTTAATAGTACAGTTTAAATTAATGAAAACAACTTGCGCACTAATTTGCCTCCTGTTCAGATCGTGGTAACTATGGTTGGTAACGTCAAGCAGGATTTTACTGTGGTTGGTTGAGCTGTAGCTCATTTTGAAGTATTTTTATTTTTAATTTTATTTTTAGTCTATTATTCAAGTCTGTATTTGTTCAATTTTACCACTGGAGATATTTTTTCATCATTTTCATCGTGTTTGTTCACCATTGTTTTCTTCTTTGGCCGAGAAATGTATTTTATCATCCCTTCTGTTGAATTGTGGACGGGACAGATTGCAGCCCGTATGCTGTTAGATAAACAGGCTTATGTTCTGAATCCTCCTCGGCATATTGTTGCTATTGTATTATGAAATACTTAACAGATAAGATTTAAAAAAAGAAAAAAATGTGCCTGCTCATCCGTTGGACTAAGAAACACTGAAGCATAGGGTGTGTGTTATAATAAACACTCAGTAGCAGCACCCTGTGTTTAATGTTAACATGAATAGTGTCTGTGCCTGTATTACCCTCTGAGACCCACAATAGAGCCGTTTTAGTCTTTTTTAGGGGGGTACAGGGGGTCTTTAGGGGGAGATAGCAGGTCAACATAGAAGTGGTGTACATCATCTGAAAGCTGGGAACCTGGAGATTAATTTGAGATGCAGCTCAGCACTGTGTGTCAAGTTATTAAGTTATTCTCATGCTCTATTATGTCTCATAAGTTGTTGCAGCAATTTTTGGGTTGATATCATTTGTTACACAGATTTGGTGCTAAATTTAACTATTTTTTACCACTCGAAAATTGATAAAAATGATCAATAACCCCTCCAAAATACCACATTAAGACACCAAGACCTTGAGGAACACCATAGAAAAAGTCATGCTGTGATTTGGTGTCAAAAACTTTTGACATTTGGAGATTTCTGCAAGAATTGCATTTTTCGGCGATTAGCGCTTCAGCGCTTCTGTTGTGTAAACTGCTCAGAAACCCCCTTATTGTCAATCTAGCTAGGAAAACCATCCATCCTTTGAATGCTCTAATTCTGTAGTTTGTGGCTGTAAAGTTTCATGAGGCTGTGATTATCCTAGAGGTCACCACCGGTCATTTTATACAGTGAGGTCAAGTTTCACTACAATGAAATGTCTACTATGGGGACTAACATCATCACACATGAATACAGTTGGGCTCATTGGATCCACAAGAGTCTCAGCTATACAGTGAGACACAATTTATGTAATTCAAGACTGTTTAGGGACCCCAGTATGCAGAAATAGTATATATAATTTGTTTATACCGTGCTGTGGTGCGTTCAGGGCCGGTCGGGCCTGGTGTTGTGGCAGGATCTCCATGCGGACGGTCTGACAGGAGGCAGAGAGCAGCTGAGTGGCTTCAGCCAGAGAACAAAACTCCATCGACTTCCCGTCAACAGACAGGATGTGATCTCCTGCATGAAGAGCACCACACCTACACGAAGAAGAAGAAGAAGAAGAAGAAGAAGAAGATGTAGAAGAACAAGAACAAGAAGAAGAAGAAGAAGAAGAAGAATAAGAAGAAGAAGAAGAAGAAGAAGAAGAAGATGTAGAAGAAGAAGAAGAAGAAGAAGAAGAAGAAGAAGAAGAAGAAGAAGAAGAAGAAGATGTAGAAGAAGAAGAAGAAGAAGAAGAAGAAGAAGAAGAAGTGTGTTTCTGTGGTTAGTTAACGTTACTAAATATATTTACTCTACTCTGCTGCTGGGCGCTGACGTTGAAATGGAAGGGAGGCTATACTTGTGTCTGTGTTACATGTATTAGACAAAAGGTGATTATGAAGTTGATACACACTGTAAAGATCCAAGTTTAGAACCTCCAAAACAATATAATTAAATTATTTATTCTATTCTATTATCTGAATCAATAAAAAGTGCCTCCCTGTTAGGAGTCAGAGGTCAGAGGTCAGGTACCTGTCTGCTATGCTGGCTGGTTTGACCTTGTCGATGACGATGACCTGCTTGCTGCAGAACAATGAGGTGGACAGAGCCACGCCCAGACTAGAGCCCGTCGCCTTGGCAACCTCCACCAGCAGCGGCCCGGACGCCGTGGCAACCGAATCTGACACATGAAACAACAAAAATACGGTTTGAGTTCTTGGTCCTTTAATATTTACTCTTTGAATGCCAATAAATAATATTACTTATGCAGATGATATTCACCATATTGATTAAATATCAGTGCATTGATCAGATTAATGATTGAGAGTAGCTGATGGTGACTCATCTTCATTGATATTGAAGATTAAACAGAGAATTTAAACTGACCCATCACTGAGACGTCGTACTCCAACAGCAGCGTGGCTTCCTGCCCGCACTGCTTCAGGATGCTCATGGCCTCCGATAGCGTGCTGCCGTGGAGACGGATCCCATCGATGCTTAGCAACCGGTCGCCCGGCTTCACGGTTCCTTCTCTGGAGAGAGAGAGAAGGAGGACGGTTTTTAGTTTCTACAGAGGGACAAAAAACCCTTCAGGTCAGACAGAGAGGTCAGAGGTGACGCACCTGTCAGCCGGACCGCCAGGCCGGATTGTTGTTATGACTATCGGCCGTGACTTGTTCCTGTCTTCATGAGCTCCACCTGCAAACACACACGGCATGTATTTATTTATAACAACACACACACACACACACACACACACACACACACACACACACACACACACACACACACACACACACTGAGCTCTACTCACCTCTGATGACGAAGCCGAAGCTGTTTCCTTCTTTGTGAAGCGTGACTTCTACGTTCTTAAACATGACCCCTGACCCCTGCACCGCTGCAACACACCACAACACCAACACATCAACATGACCCCTGACCTCCAGCACACTTAGTACACTCTAAATACACTGCTGCTCTGCTTATAGTACGATCAGTAGGCGATTTGAGGGGGGAAGTTTGTGCAAGTTAGAATCAATGGCCCTGACCACGGCTCTGAAATATCAGTAAGTTAGAATCTACGGCCCCGACCACGGCTCTCAAATATCCGTAAGTTAGAATCTATGGCCCCGACCACGGCTCTCAAATATCAGTAAGTTAGAATCTATGGCCCCGTCCACGGCTCTATAGCTACTATCTGGCAGTACTTACAGACCGGCGGTAGTTCGTACTCGACCTCCAGCACGACTCGTTCTCCGACGTTCTTCAGCAGACTGATGATTTCATCGTGTCTGAACTTGGCCAGGTTGATGCCGTTAACGGCTCGGATGTAGTCGCCAACGTTCAACTGGTCGCTCCTGCACAAACAGCCAAAACATCAGCTCTAATACAACAATTATATAGCTCTAAAAGACAATATTTGTCACTGTTTTTGTGTTGTTAATTGATTTCTTATGATAATTATACACATACATTTGCATAAAGCAGCATATTTGTCCACTCCCATGTTGATAAGAGTATTAAATACTTGACAAATCTCCCTTAAAGGTACATTTTAAACAGATAAAAATGTGTGATTAATCACGATTAACTATTTTAATCGATTGTCAGCCCTAGTTTAGAACTTTAAAACACATTTAATATGATTTTAAAAGGCTGTTTATAGCAGTAAGTGAGTTTTACCAGCGATGAAAATATCATTAGATATCATTTGGGAACTTATCTGCTACAGAATAGATCCAGAATGTTATAAAATGTTTGAAGATAATAAAACAGAAAGATACTAAAGATGATTCTTACCTGGCAGCGATGCCTCCCTGTCGCAGGTTTGAAACCCGGGGCTTCCCATCTTTATCGATGCCGCCTGAGACCGTCAGTCCGAGCGTCGTCCCCTCCTTCTTCATCAGCTCCACCACCGAGCAGCCCCGAAACTCATCTACATCACACACACACAGGGACAGCTGATTGGTCCAACAGTCTTCATCACCCATAAACCTATTCTACTGCACTTCCACTTTTATTTATTCCATCTTCTATGACTTCATAGTTTTATCCCCTCGCGGCTCAGAGAAATAAAATAATAATCCGGGAAAAAGGCGAGAAGTGAAGTCATCGTCTATTCTGTCGTCCATCTATATTTCATCAAAGGGCTGAAATATTTAACAGCGGTAGAGATGGAGAGAGAAAAGGGAGAGCAGACCTGGTACAATGTGATGTGACCGGCCCTCAGGTGATAAAACAGACAGCAGGATTTCATTGAAATGTAGTATTTGATTATTAATCAGGCCGAGCATCACCCTCTTTCATTCAGACAGGATTAAGACGACTGATCTCCGGAGGTGACCATCATTGTCTTCTTCTCCTCCCTTGTCTTCTTCCTCCAAAGAGGATTTACAAAGAGCGCCAGTGTCCTTTTCAACTTTTCTAAAACGTCAGCTCTGACTCGGTCTGAAAGAGACAAACCCCCAAAAATCTTCTATTCTGATGATCAGACATTAACCGGCTTCCTGCGGCGGCGGCGGCGGGAGAAACTTTTAGAGGTGAAACTTCACAAACTGCCATTTAACTTCACAATGAACTACAACAAAAGCTCCTCTCAGAGGAAAAGAGCTGCTCTGTTTCAGCCACTCTCAGTCTGAAAAAGCTTCTCAGCATCCGGCTGTCATTTAAATTCTACTACGAGCACCGTTTCGCTTTTCTTGACACGGTTCTGAATCAGCATGGGTGAATGCTGACATGTAGTGTAAAGCACTTTGAGTGGTCGGAAAACTAGAAAAGCGGGCTGTATAAATGCAAGTCCATTTACCATTAACAAACACCAATGGCTGATTCCCAAACTCTACCAGTTCATCCATCAACTGGTTCCAAAGATCTACCAGTTCATCTGGTTCTGAACCTCTTACAGTTAATCTTACTGGTCCAACGCTCTACCAGTTACTCTTACTGGTTCCAAAGCTCTACCAGTTCGTCTGGTTCTGAATCTCTTACAGTTAATCTTACTGGTTCCAAACCTCAACCAGTTACTCTTACTGGTTCCAACGCTCTACCAGTTCGTCCATCAACTGGTTTCAGTTCGTCTGGTTCTGAATCTCTTACAGTTAATCTTACTGGTTCCAAACCTCAACCAGTTTGTCCATCAACTGGTTCCAAACCTCTACCAGTTCCTCCAACTAGTTTGGAAGCTCTACCAGTTTGTCCATCAACTGGTTCCAAACCTCTACCAGTTCCTCCAAATAGTTCTGAAGCTCTACCAGTTCATCCATCAACTGGTCCAAATCTCTACCAGTTTGTCCATCAACTGGTTCCAAAGCTCTACCAGTTCGCCCATCAACAAATTTTAAAGCTATACCAGGTCCTCCAACTACTGTAGTTTTGAAGCTCTACCAGTTACTCTAACTGGTTTAGAAGCTGGAACAGTTACTGTAACTGGATCTAAACATCTACCATTTCTTCTAACTAGTTCCAAGGCTGTACCAGTTGCTCTAATGGGTTTTAAAGATCAGATTGACCAGTTTCTTTTGGTGGCTTTAAAGCTTCATCAACTGGAATTCAAAATCTCCACCAGATCCTCTAACTGGTTTTATGGCTCCACCAGTTCCTCCAACTACTTTTGAAGCTCTATCTGGTTCCTTAACTGACTAACTAACTATTTATTAATGACTGAAGAAACAGCGAGCTGAAGGTTGTCCAGCACTGTCACAGCTCTCTGACGTCATGTTGACTTTATATTATATTATAAACGTGTGATTGCAGCTGTGTGACGGTTGTAAGTAGGCCACCAGCTCCAGGTGGGAGGAGATAAAATGCGACTGCAAGCATCTTCCTGCAGGTCACACGGATGGAAAACATTGTGTTCTATTTTCAGAGCTGTTATCTTCATCGTGATTAGCTCTGCTGGTGGAACCACACAGAGCAGAACCAATAGAGAACGGGAAGGGAAGGAGTGGATAGAATACATCACAGAGAATAAAGTAGACCGTATAATCATTTTACCTGGTATACTCTGCCTCCTGATGGCCAGCGCTCCATCTGGAGGTCTCGACCCGGCAGAGTGTTTGGCGTACGGCCCCTCATCTGAAACACAAAGTAACACATATTATTCTGACTCCTTTAACTGGTTCTGAAGCTCAACCAATTTCTCTTAACTGGTTCTGAAGTGCTACTGGTTCCTGTATGTAGGTCTGAAGCTCCATCTCTTCAGCCTTTACCAGTTCTTTAAACTGGTTCTGAAGCTCAACCATCTCCTGCAACTGGTCCCAGCCCTTTACCAGTTCCTCCAACTGGTTCTGAGGCTTAACTAGTTGCTCTAACTGGTTCCGAAGTTTCACCGATTTCTCTAACTAATTTTGAAATTCTACCAGTTCCTCTGAATGATTCTGAAGCTCTACCAGCTCATTTAACTGGTTCCGGAGCTCTACTTGTGGCTCTGAATGATTCAAGACCAGTCACTTTGAGTGGTTTTGAAGCTCTACCAGTTCCTCTAATTGGTTTCGAAGCTCTACCAGCTCGTTTATCTGGTTCTGGAGCTCTAGCAGTGGCTCTAACTGGCTTCAGACCAGTTATGAGTGGTTTTGAAGCTCTACTAGTTCCTCTAACTGGTTCTGAAGCTTGACCGGTTACCTGGAATGGTTCTGAAACTCTACCAGCTAGTTTTTCACTTCTACCAGTTCTTTCAACTGGTTTAGAGGTTCTATCAGTGCCTCTAACTGGCTCCAAACCTCGACCAGTTTCTTTAACTGGTTCTGGAGCTCTACCAGTTCCTTTCATTGGTTTAGAGGCTCTAGTGGTGGCTCTAACTGGCTACAAACCTCAACCAGTTCCTTTGAATGGTTCTGCAGCACCAACACTTCCTCTAAATGGTTCCAGAGATTTACCAGTTCCTTCAACTGGTTCTGAAGCTTGACTAGCTTCTCTAACTGGTTCAGAAGTTTCAACATTTTTTCTAACTGGTTTTGAAGTTCTGCCAGTTCCTCTGAATGCTTCAGAAGCTCTACCAGCTCATATAACTGGTTCTGGAGCTCTAGCAGTGGCTCTAACTGGCTCCAGATCAGTAATTTTGAGTGGTTTTGAAAAATTTCCAGCTCATCTAACTGGTTTTGGAGTTCTACCAGTTCTTTCAACTGATTTAGAGGTTCTACCAGTGCCTCTGACTGGCTCCAAACCTCAACCAGTTCCTTTAACTGGTTCTGAAGCTTCAGTTAATATATCACAGAGATTTAAGTTAACGTCAGACCCATCATCATGACCTCTGAGTTCACAGACAAACCACAACAGACAGAAACCTCACAAGTTACAACCTCTACCCTTCTGATTGGTCATTGACAGGTTCCCATAATGCATCTGTACTCACCATCATCATCATCATCAGACATCACAGAGCTTCCACCACAGAAATACATCTCAGAGCTAAGATGCTATCTGATTTAAAGATACTGATAAACTCAGATGATGCTACTTATTAGCCTCTAACAAAGCTCTGAAAACTGACCGGTTAACTGACTGGTCTGCTGCTGGGAGGACTGTAGAGTCATCCTGTTCTCATGAATAAAGAAACTACTGCCAGAGAGGGGTGACCTCATCAGTACAGCGACCAATCCCTGTGGAGAACGCAGTGGTCTATCTGAGTCAGGACCAATCCAAGCAGTCCGCTGGGAGACCCCATCTGGTGATGTCATCACACAGATGAGACAGCAGAGGCGGAGCTAAGACATGAACCGTGACACCAGATCAATTTCAATGCAGAGATTTGATTGGAGAATTTGAGGCGTGAAATGTGGTTCTGAAATAAAAGCCACAATATCCTCAGTTAACAGAACCATAAACTGGATGAAACCAAACTGACTATCAACACCGAATCCGAAACAAAAATCGTATTTTTCAGCTGGTTCAAGTTCTACAAATTTCAGATGCTGATAAAAACAGGCCAACCAATAAAATAATGACTTTTGCTCATGCGATCAATATATTTTCTCGGACATCTCGGCCTCTTTTACAAACAAAGTAAAGATTATAAACACAACAAATATAAAGACAAGAGAACCATTCATTTCTACGTTATGCCATGGACAGACGTATAAGAGATTACATGTAGACGCTGTGAAAGATATACTATAAAACCTAACAATATATGATAAGTGATAGCGTTACATCAGTTATTTCTGTTGTATCAACCTGATCTCATGGGAAGGCGTGAAAACATTTAAAGGACATTTCACGTATCTTTTAGGATTTTTATGTGTCATTTAACGCCATATCGTGAAACAGTCGCGGTTATGTTTAGGCTAAAAAAACAATTAGTTAGGTTGAGGAAAAACATCCCGATTGGGCTTAAAATTAGGACTGTAAATTGATTCAAACATTTAACCACGATTAATCACAAATTAATCACACGTTTTATCTGTTCAAAATGTACCTCAAAGGGAGATTTGTCAAGTATTTAATACTCTTATCAACATGGGAGTGGACAAATATGCTGCTTTATGCAAATGTATGTATATATTTATTATTGGAAATCAATTAACAACACAAACCAATGACAAATATTGTCCAGAAACAACAGCTGTCAGTGTGTCAGTGTGCTGACTTGACTATGACTTGCCCCAAACTGCATGTGATTATCATAAAGTGGGCATGTCTGTAAAGGGGAGACTCGTGGGTACCCAGAGAACCCATTTACATTCACATATCTGGAGGTCAGAGGTCAAGGGACCCCTTTGGAAATGGCCATGACAGTTTTTCCTCGCCAAAATTTAGCGTAAGTTTGGAGCGTTATTTAACCTCCTTCATGACAAGCTAGTATGACATGGTTGGTACTAATGGATTCATTAGGTTTTTCTAGTTTCATATGATACCAGTATCTACACTCTAGCCTTAAAATTGAGCCCGATAATTTGCGTTAACGTGTTATTATCGTGTTAACTTTGACAGGCTTGGTAATTTTGTTTTTGTTTTTTTCTTCTCGTCCCCGGTGTGGAAAAGACTTTTACAGGCAACATCAGAAGAGCTGCTGTTATATTGTTGGTGGAGTTTTTCTGTCTGTAAATCAGCAGGATGACGATCATTCAAACCTCCTCCTGAATCCTGAATCAGCTTCTCTTTGATCTTATTATTACAGTTTTTGTTCTATTTTTGGTCTTCTGTTTGGTTCTATTTGATGTGGTTCTAGTCTATTCTAATCTGCTCTACATCTATTCTGTTCTGTTTGGTTCCAGCATCTGAGCTCAGAGACACAATGAAAACACACACACACACACACACACACACACACACACACACACACACACACACACACACACACACACACCATAGCTAACTGAAGATGAAAGCTGCGCTGCCTCCACATGTAGGACAGCAGCATCTCTCTTTCAGTCTCAGCTACAGTACACACACTCACACACACATATACTGTATATATAATACTATACACTACACAGTGTGGTACGTTATATAATATATGAATAATATGAGCTTGTATTGCTGAGCAACAGTTGCTTAAACAAGGTCACACACTCAGTGGTGGAGGAAGTATTCAGATTCTTTACTGCAGTAAAAGTACTAATACCAGACAGTGAAACTCTACTCTGTTACAAGTAACAGTGGTTTGTGGACTGCTGTTTTGAAGCCTCGAGTTCGGCATTTTGGCCGTCTCCATGGACGAAAACACGGACAACGCCGTGGTAGCGACCTGTCAGTCAGAAGGTAGCCACGCCCTAAAGCATCCCCTGCTTTATGGTCTATTTGACTCTAAATGGGACCATAATTTACTAAATGAACATCATGCTGTATTGAAGAAAACTTGAAACTAGCGATTGAGACCATAAACTCATGTTCACAATGTTTACTGAGGTAATAAAAGTAATCGGTGCGTCAGCTTTATTCCCACAGACAATTAACACTTGCTCGTCTGATGGTCGAGCACCAGAAAAAGCTTAACGAGGAGTCTGGGTCTTAAAAGAGATAACACTTCCCCAACAGCTGACATCTGCTGCTTAACACCCACAAGCTGAAATATGTTATCACTTGTATATTTAATATCCACTGAGGGTTAGGGTGACTCAGTGATGATCCATTTTTAATTACCATACTTTAATTAACAGGACGTACAAGTGTAAGTGTAAAAAAATCAAGTTTGAACAAATTCCAACTAACACGAATGCAACACAAGAGATACTTGTACTTTACTTGAGTATTTCCATTTTATACTTCTACTCAACTACATCTCAGAGGTAAGTATTGTATTTTTTTACTGCACTACATTTATCTGACAGCTTTAGTTACTTTACGGATTCAGATTATTAACGGAAAATATCATCAACTAATAAATGATGATGTATTATTATTAGGGCTGTCAATGTTAACGTTATTTTCGCGTTAACTTAAATTTGTTTTAACGCCACTAATTTCTTTAACGCATTAAGGCAACTTGTGATTTTTAAATTGCAGCGGTTCAATGTTAAAGCTAAAGTGAATATACTGGTATCATATGAAACTAGAAAACCTAAAGAATTCATCAGTAAAAAAAAAAAATTAAATTTAAAACGTAAATAACAAAAGAATAAAAGAAATAACAAAAAATAAAATAAATAAATAAAAAATAAAAAAGCCAACAAACACAAAATTAATAAAATAGAAGATACATACAGATTAATTAATTTAACATTTCGCATAGGAAAAGATACATATACATGCTTTGAAAAATAAACAACTTTGTGGATGATCAAGTATATAAATAGGCTTATTTACCACCACTTATTAACACTACATTCTAGTGTGTAGAGCGCTCAATGAGCGGTTAATCATAATGAATACATTTGAATAAAATAAAAAACACTGCCTTTAATCACCACTTTCATTTACTGCCCTCAGAGTAAACATACAGAGGAAAACACCTATAGAAAATTTGTCCTTGTCGCCATAAAGTATCTTACATAAGAACAGCTATACTTTGTGAAGCCAGGCGGCTACCTCAGCTCACAACATTTTATACCTATTTATTTAACCTTGATTCAGTCCTCACCATCGACTACCTGCTGCTGCACCTTTTAATCTAGCTTATATTGTGTTCTTATGTAAATGTGTTTTAAAGTGTCCTTTGTTAAAAAAGCAGACTTTTCTCATGCAAAAGGTAGACAATAAAGTATTTTCTATTCTATTCTAAATATACGTTTCCCTCTAAACATAATTGAGGAAGCAGTTTAGTTGAATGGGAACAGGGTTGCACCTGCAGGTGTGTAATGATGAAATGAAAATCATGTGTTCCGCCTGAAGGAACATGGAAATTATACTATTATCGTATATATCTGGGCTGAAACACTTTCATTATTCATTACAACAGATCAAACAGTAGAGCTCAAGGTGAGATCTTCAGATTTATATCCGACCAACAGTCTAAAAGATATTACATTTAATATAATGTACGACAAAGAAAAGTCTTCACATTTAAAACGATGGAACCAGAGAATGTATTAATCTTCAAATCTTCTGAACTCAACAAGTAAATAAAAACAGCAGAAAGATATCCTTAATAGTGACGTGTAGGACCAAAATGCAGGACGATTGGCCAATTAATCTCAAAATCAATCTTTATATGTATACTAATTATCTAATCAAGAAAACTAGCAAACAGTCGCTGGTTCCACCTTCTCCGATATGAGGATTTTCTGTTTTATATGATCGTATTTTGGACATTTAAAGACGTCAACTTGAGCTACTTTTTTCTGACTTTTCATTCATGAATTGAAAATAAATATTTGACGGATTAATCGATAAAGAGAATAAACATTTTAATCAGCATCGTACTGAAGTAAACAGCAGCTAAACCTCCTCCTGAACCAGGAGACAACATGGATAATATTAATATTTAGATGTGCCTCAGGTCCAGAGACAGCTGTCTGACCTTCAGCAGCAGAGGTCACCTGACCAAAAACACACATTACTGCTCCGTTAGAGCTTCACTGACCACTGAAATCACTGGTTACTGTACAAGATTTTATATATAAAACATGAGATCAGCTTAAACAACATGATTCATCGTCATAGATTTCAGTATATAAAGTAGTTCAAAGTTCAATCTTGACCAACTACAATATTAAAATAAATCTGCATAATGAGTAGATTTACTTTTTACACTTTTAGTACATTTTGCTGCAAATAATTCTGTATTTTTATTTAAAATTGTAAAATTTGTAATGCAGTAGTTAAGAGAAAGAGAGTATTTCTACTTTATCTGAATACTTCTTCGAACACTTTTACCAAAAAGCTTAGTGTGTTTTGAGGTACTTTACTTGAGTATTTTCTGCTACAAAATAAGGTGTTAACAAAGGGAACTGTATATACAAAATACATATATGGAAATAAGATTGATTGGATTATATTCACCAGAAGTATAAAACATTACATGTCCCTTATAAATTAAAAAGAAAATACCACTAATTTGTTTGATTTTTGGGTTGCTGGATAATAAATAATTCCTGACAATGACTGATATATTTGACTTCAGGACATCTCTGACTACATACATACTGGAAATCAAACATTTTTACTGTATTAGTTTAGATATTTTTCAAAGTAAAAGTCCCTAGAAGTGTATGATTCAACTTTTTCCCATGGTCTAGTGTTAAAAAAGTTAACAAAAATAGCAATAAATCGCAATATCGAATCGCAATACTTAAAAATCGCAACACATATCGAATCGGCACCCAAGTATCCTGATAGTATCGAATCGGGAGATAGGTGAATCGTCGCAGCCGTAGTTTCTTTCCTCCTCTATGACAGTAAACTGAACATTTGAGACATTTCAGGACGTCATCTTGGACTTTGAGAAACATTGATAAACATTTTTCACCATTTTCTGACCTTTTATAGACCAAACAACTAATCGATCAATCAAGTAAATAATCAAAAATGAAAATAATCGATAGCTGCAGCCTTACATCGTAGTATACTGCTACTTTTACTGAAGTAAAAACTATTTTTCCATCACTGGTAAAGGAGTATTATTTACATCGTAGTACTTCTACTTTTACTTGATTAAAATCTCTTTTTCCACCACTGGTAAAGGAATATTTTTTTGACATCATGGTACTTCTACTTTTACTTAATAATCTGAATACTTCAACCAGTGAGTCTTCACAATATTTCAGAGGAAAGAAAAAACACCTGAGGCTTCACCAGAGAAACGTGAACACGCTGTTTCTCTCTCTCTCCGTCTGTCTGCCCTGGTTTCCTCCGTTCTCTCCTGATAATACACACCATGAATATTACATTCAGGAAAATAAGATGCAACGCTTCCTCTCTCTCTCTCTCTTTCTCTCTCTCTCTCTCTGCTGCTCTCACTCACTCTGAAGGTCTCTCGTCCAGAGCAACCTGCAGCCATCGACTGAATGAATCCAGCAGGAAATCATTCTCCACACACACACACACACACACACGCACACACACACACACTTTTCAATGTCAGCAGTTTACGACCATCACACGTATGTTACATGCAAACATGCTTCACCCTCCATCACTCTCTCCATCTCTCTCTCTTTCTCTCTCAGTGTTTCTCTGTGTCTCTCTACCTTTGTTCACCCTGCGCAGGATCTGGCAGCGACATTTAAACGACACGGCGATCATGGTGAAGCCGAGCCCAGCGTCGCCTCCCCCCCCAGCGCCATGCAGATGCAGCCACCACAAACTACACCTCCTCTTACTCCTCCACCCTCCTCCTTCCTCCTCTTCCTCTGCGAGCGAACCGCGAGACGGACGACCTCCTCAAACAGAAACCGTCATGGAGACGCTTCCTGAGGCTCGGCTAACGAGAGAGAGAGATGGATAGAGAGAGGAGGGAGGGAGGGATGGAGAGAGAGAGAGAGAGAGCGCTGCAGATGTGAAGCTCCTCCATGAAATGAGGCAGAGGAGGAGGAGGAGGAGGGGGGAGACAGAGTCTGCGCAGATGGTAGGATGAAGAGGATGAGGAGGAGGAGGAGGAGGAGGAGGGGATGACGGAGAGGCAGAGGGAGGAGGGAGAGAGGGAGGCTGCTGTATCCCTCTGCTGTGCAGCTGGATGGATGGAGGGATGAAGGAAAGAAAGTGGAGACAAATGCAATTAATAGACACAAAAGGATGAACGTAAGGAGGTAGAAAAAGAGGAGGAGAGGAATAATTCAAGGATGGAGGAGAGAAGCAAACGAAGGGAGGAAGAGGACAAATGGAGGGAAGGAATGATAAAAGATGAAGGGACGTAAATCAAGGGAGGAAAGAAATACAAAAGGAAGGAAATTAAATGAGAAAGAAGGAAGGATGGAGGGAAGGAAGGAAGGAAAGAAAGGAGAGGGGGAAAGGGTGTGAGAATGAAGGAAAGGGGCAAAGGATGGAAGGAAGAAAGCAGGGGGGAAAGGTCTAAATAAAGGAAGGAAGAGAGGAATGGAGGGAGGAAGGATAAAAGGATGGAGGGAAGGAGTAAATAAAGGAAGGAAGGAAGCAAAGGAAGAAAAGATGAAAGGATGGAGGGAAGGAGTAAAGGAAGGAAGCAAAGGAAGAAAAGATGAAAGGATGGAGGGAAGGAGTAAAGGAAGGAAGGAAGACAGGAAAAAAGGAAGGACAGAAGAAAGGAAGAGAGGGTAGTACTAGTAGTACTGATAGAAGTACTACATCCTGACATTTAGTCTGCAGTACTGGAGTCAAACTCCAAAAACACTGACTCCTACATTTCCCATGATGCAACTCAACACTTATTTCTCCCAGTCCAAGCTGAGGTAACCCTGATGACATCACTATGACATGGTCAGGGATATTATTTATTTATTTAATTATTTATTCATCTATTTTTTAATTTCTTTTTAATTTATTTCTGCATGATTTTCCCTTTGCATTTCACCTCTTATTTACTTCCCCAAACTTATTTATATAAATTAGTAAAAAATAAATAAATAAAGTATAAACAAATGCAAAAATAAATAAATACATTTTAAAATGAATAAAAATAAATACAGAAATAAATAAAAGGGAAAATTAAACAGAAGAGTAAATAAATAAGGGAGTTAATACAAAGATAAATGAATAAAGAAGCAAAGTTAAACAGAAATATCACTTTATGTCACATGTTATCAATTAATTAATGACTACATTTATTTTTTAAATGATTTTTTTTCTACATTTAATGGCATATTTATTAATTTATTGAGTCATTTATTCATTTTTTTATTTTTTACTTTGGCAGGTTCCGTTCTCCATAGATGTCACCTTAATCATACTAGTATTCATTAAACCATCGAAATACTCATTAAAATATTGGAGTACTTGTTTCAAAGAAGCAAATTATAACATGAATATCAATTTATGTCATATTGTATCACTTAATTAATGCCTACATTTATTTTTTAAATTATTTTTGCTACATTTAATGACATATTTATTAATTTATCCAGTCATTTATTTATTTATTTTTGGTTGAGTGGAAACACATTTTTAAATAATTCATTGAACCCAGTGGTACTACTATACTACTAGGTTTTTATAGTAGTAGTATTTTTGTTTTATTAGAGTGAACCTGATTTGGTTGTAATACAGTGTTAGTATAAGTATGAATATTTGCTATACTGTGTTTTTTCCTGACAGCGATATGAAACAATAAGAAAACAGCTGTTGTGTTCTCTGCACCGTCATTGGCTGAGACTGGAGGAGGAGGCGTGTCCTGGTCCAGCAGGTAGTGAAGTGGTCAGACATGTGGGTCAGTGTCCCAGCAGCAGATTACACCAGATTAGTCTGTGTGTGTGTGTATTAAAGGTATTAACAGTGATGTTATCGTAACTGCAGTAAAATGCAGGTCAACATGCGGCGAATTAAACACAGCCCTCTCTCTCTCTCTCTCTCAGTTCTCTGTCAGTGTCTCTCGACCGCTCCTCAACACACTGACATGATAAATGTGTGATTATATAACAGAGGTTTGGTTGGTGAGGTGTTCTGGTCTGGTCTGACCTGTGCTGCCTCCTGCTGGTCTCTCAGGTTATCAGCTGCACTCTGAGCCTATCACGCACCCTGCTGGAGACAACACGGCAGCACAGCAGTATACTGTAGATATACTGCACTGTACTGCTTCTATATGTGTGTACTACTGCTATATTTATGTTCAACTACTGTTGAAGTTCTTGTCGAATAGCAGGTTTAAGGGCAGATATGAAGGCTCAAGATTTACTTCTTCTGAATGAAATATTATATTTCATAAGTTTCATTACTACTGCTGCTGCTACCACTACTACTACTACTACCGCTACTACAACTACAACTACTAATACTACTAATACTACTACTACTACTACTGCTAATGCTACAAAAACTGATACTACTTCTAATATACTGTAACTCCTCCTGGTAGTGGTAGTACTACTAATACTACTACTACTGTTGCTAGTATGTCTCCTCCTGGTTGTACTATTAAAACTACTAAAACTAAGTAAGGTGTTAACTCTGCTAGAACCAACGGAACCAGCTAGAACCAGCCAAAACCATGTAGAACCAGAGAAATCAGAAGAAAGAAGCAAGAACAAGACATATCAGAACCAGCTGAAACCATGTAGAACCGGAGAAACCAGAACCAGCTGAAACCAGGTAGAACAACAGAAACCAGAACCAGCCAAAACCATGTAGAAGAACAGAAACCAGAACAAGCCCAAACCATTGTAGAACAACAGAAGTCAGAACCAGCCAAAACCATGTAGAACCAGAGAAACCAGCCCAAACCATGTAGAACCAGAGAAACCAGAACCAGCCAAAACCATGTAGAACAACAGAAATCAGAACCAGCCAAAACCATGTAGAGCCAGAGAAACTAGCCCAAACCATGTAGAACCAGAGAAACCAGAACCAGCCAAAACCATGTAGAACAACAGAAATCAGAACCAGCCCAAACCATGTAGAACCAGAGAAACCAGAACCAGACAAACCCATGTGGAACAACAGAAACCAGAACCAGCTAAAACCATGTAGAACTGTCCAAAATGGCTAAATTAGATGGATAACGTAGCTGCAGTTAAATACTCGTACTACCTGTAGTAGTACTTCAACTGCTACTACTGTTACTTCCTGTTTAGAGTCACAGAGGTCTAACAGTCGTCCCTGTACACACATCAGATGTAATAATACAGTATAATGATCTGATGAAGCCCGTCCCACGGCTGTCAGATCAACCCCCCCCCAAAAAAACACACACACACACACACACACACACACACACACACACACACACAGCGGCTGCAGCTGTTACCATGGAAACAAGCTGATGAATAATTGAGGGGAAGAGAGCGACCCTGCACCGTACAAAGAGTGATTTTGAGAGATGAAAGACACACACACACACACACACTGATGCAAACATGCACGCACACACATGCACACACACACACACACACACACATACACACACACACACACACACACACACACAGACACTCATTACAGGTTATCATCACAGCCTCCAGCATTTCAAAATAAGCAAATCACAGTATAACACTGACAGTGTGTGTGTGTGTGTGTGTGTGTGTGTGTGAGTGTGTGTCAACACCCACCGCCCAAAGTTAAACACGCGTGTTTGAGTCACCGTGACATCTCCTTATGTAAGCACACACACACACACACACACACACACACACTTACACACACACACTTACACACACACACACACACTGAGTGATGGTGATAATGACACACTCACACACTGTGTGATGGTGATAATAACGGTAGTCCAGAGCAGCAGAGGATGAGAGGACGGATGTGTAAACCTTTAATTAGTGTCTCAGTCTCAGTCAGACTGTCAGCTTTACATGTGTGAGAGGACCAGATGGGACGAACCCACAGCTCTGTGATCAACAACACACCAACAACTACACCTCACATAAACCTTTTTACTGAGAGAAATATAAACTTTATATGTATTTAGATTTAAATCATCCGCTGGACGCTTTGAGACACTTTACTTTGAAAAATAGAAACCTGGATTTATATTAAACAACTCTTTTAAAGTTGCTGTTATTGTGTCTTTTTTGTATTGTCAACAAGTTCCATGAACAGACTGAAACCAGCGACGTGTCTGTTAATATTTACTGATGAGAAGTTTCTGGGAAGTTGGAAGTTTGGACAAACTATTAGTACTACAACTACTGCTGCTGCTACAAACTACTACTACTACTATTGCTACAAACTACTACTACTACTACTGCTAATATTACTAATACTACAACTAGGCCTACTTCCAAAACAACATTAAAAAAAACAGCTACTACTACAAATACTACTGTTATTATACTAACACTACTACAAAAGCTATAACCACTTCTAGGACCAAAACATCATCAACAGGTACTACAAATACCACTACTACTGCTACTAATACACCTAAAACTACTACCATTTTTAAAACCAAAACATCATCAACAGGTACTACAAATTAGGGATGTCACGGTACCAGAAATGTAGTAGTCTATACCAATACAAGTGAATTTCCACGATTCTCGATACCAATTCGATGCCACGGTAAAAAAACACACAATAAATCCCATGTAATTCAACACGCACTTCTTTATTAAAACATTTGAACATTATAAAAAATAGAGCCATGTAGCCTTTAAGTAATGAATAAAAAGAAATTGACCCATTTTGTTCATTGCTACTACAAATACTACAAATACAAATAGTATTACTAGTACTCCTAGCAATCAAACAGGACAGAAAACCTTTCTGACTGGTTCTGATTGATTCTGATTGATTCTGATTGGTTCTGATTAAGTTCTGATTGGTTCCGATTGGTTCTGATTGATTCTGATTGGTTCTTATTGGTTCTGATTGGTTCTGATTAAGTTCTGATTGGTTCTTATTGAGTTCTGATTGGTTCTGATTAAGTTCTGATTGGTTCTGATTAAGTTCTGATTGGTTCTGATTGGTTCTGATTAAGTTCTGATTGGTTCTGATTGGTTCTGATTGAGTTCTGATTGGTTCTAATTAAGTTCTGATTGGTTCTGATTGGTCCTGACTGGTTGTGATTAAGTTCTGTTTGGTTCTGACTGGTTCTGATTAATTCTAATTGGTTCTGGATTCATTAGTGTCCATGATCTCTGCAGCACTTTCAGTTTTCTACATCATAACGTTGAGTTCTTGGTTTAGGACGAATTAGCAGAGAAAAAAAGGAAGCAGTTGTTCTTTAATTTAGGAGAACTAATTAAACATCATATCCACATAACGAGGGGAAAGTGTGCTGAATCCCACGACGCCTACACATTAATTAAGGTGAACTTGTGCTGATTCCTGCTCTACTTTTTCCCTCTCCGGTTGTGTTCAGTGATGAAGAGGAAGAAGAAGAAGAACGCCGCCGCCTCCAGACCAACACGAATCCCAGCTGATGGAAAAGGTGCAAACGTGGGACAGAAGCGTCTGACACATTCACACTTGGTGACTATTAAAAAACAGGTCGGTGTCTCATTGATGACAGCAGCCAAGAACAAAATAAAGATGTTTTTAACATATTTTCTTTACTTGCTCATTTTGTGTATTTGATGAAAAAACTAAAAGTTAAACCAGACAGCTCCCTTCAGCTGCCTCGTTAATTTCCATCATGTTGAACACGGGACCAGTTATGCTAATGAAGTCCTTATTTAAAGCGTTAATTAGCAACATTTTTCGGTGTCAACAAGCTTCACATAACACATGACTGCTTCAGTTCTGAACTCTGTACAACAGTCAACATCATTTCACCTCATTTATGTGCAAATTTATGCATCATAATGTTTCAACGTGTAATGAGATCAGCGGGCGTACAGAGAGAGAAGATGGCAGGCAGGAAGAGAGGCAGCTGTCTGGTTATAACAGGAACTAGAGGAGGTCTGCGGGTGACATCACTGATGGAGGCGTGGCCACAGGCTTCACAGTGACACCTTTAACCTATGACCTATCACTGAGGGTAAAGATACTCTTCAATACAGCATGATGTTCATTTAGTAAATTATGGTCCCATTTAGAGTCAAATAGACCATAAAGCATGGAATGCTTTAGGGCGGGACTACCTTGTGATTGACAGGTTGCTACCATGGCATTATCCGGTCTGGGAGTTGTCCGTGTTTTCGTCTTACAATTTGAACCCTTTCACAGTGTGTTTTCAGGTCATGAAAGATAAGCGTAACATTTTTAGTCGCCTAAAACTGTCTTATTCAGCGTTCACTTAGCTCCACCCTCTCGTGTCACTTCTGGTTGAAAAAAAAAACCAAGATGGCGACAGACAAAAAACAGAATGGCAATGGCCAAACACCAAGTTGATGATGGCAAAAACCAAGATGGTGACGGCCAAACACCAAGATGGCGACGGCTTAAAACTATAATGGGGACGGCCAAAAAACAGAATGGCGACCAACGGCCAAACACCAAGATGGCGACGGCCAAAATCTAAGTTGGTGACGGCCAAAGAACAAGATGGCGACGACCAAAAACCAAGATGACTTCAGAAAAAAACAAAGATGGCTACGGCCAAACACCAAGATTGTGACGGCCAAAAACAAAGATGGTGACGGCTAAACACCAAGATGGCGACGGCCAAAATGCAGAACTCGAGGCTTCAAAACGGCAGTCCACAAACCAATTGGTGACGCCACGGTGACTACGTCCACTTCTTATATACAGTCTATGATACTAATATAACACATTGAATTTGCATATTTTAGTGCCCGCCCCATCTGGACAGTTCCACAAATTCAAAAGAGGAACATTTCAAAAACATTACGACTGTTGGTCGGACAAAATAAGACAATTGAAGACGAATATGTAAATTATTTTTAAGACGAATCTTAAGATACTTGATGCAACCCGCGAGTAACAACCAACCAGGTTAAATAGGCCAAACCAGGCTGAACCAATGCCTGACTAAAAAGAGAAAAAGGAAGGCCTGAGGAGTGAGTGTGTCTCCGGGTTATCCAGTCAACCAACCTTAAATTGCCTTCATATAGAATCACACGCTGTGCTAAACACTCGCACACACACTCATAACTCACTGCTAGCTAGCTGGTAGCTGCAAGAAATGTCTCTTGGCAGCTCTGCCACACAAAGACAAAGACATAAAGACAAAGGAATATCACAGTCATTTTTCACAAAGGAATAATAAAGCTCAGTGTCAGTTATTAGCACCGAAACACACAAAAGCTTCCACAAAGGTGTTGAAATTAAAATATGTGTTCCTTTCAGCAGCAAAATAGACAAATGTCTGCACAAATATTGAGTGTACTGCCGTTCACTTCATTCAGAAACATATGAGACAACGAGACAAGACACCAAAGTGAATCCTTTATCATCTGCTCGCAGCGCTAACAAACACTTTAATCAGAGTTAACAGTGAGTTCAAGTCCTGTTGGAGATTGCTCTCTGCGGAGGGAGACAGATGGAGATGAATGTGAGCTGTGAACCAGAGTTCATCCACGAAAACAAAAATGTATTTCTGAATCTCATCTGAGCTCAGGAGACATCAGAGTGGAAAATTCATTTTGATTCAGCAGAAAATAAAACCAGTAGAGGAGGAAATTACACATTTAGATGTGAGGAAGGTGTTTTAAATACACCAACAGATGCAAAAAATACAGATAAAAATGCTTTCAGGATTAGTTAGTGGCGGACTAAGTTAGTTGCAAGTTTAGTTAATAGCAGGCTTAATTAGTCGCAGATATAGTTAGTTGCAGACTTAATTAGTTGGGTTTAACTATCTGCGAGCTTAGTTAGTTGCAGACTTAGTTGCAAACATAGTTGCGGGTTTAGTTGTTGGCTTAGTTAGTTGTGAGATTAGTAAATTGCAGATTTAGTTGCAGACTAGGTTAGTTGCAGGCTTAGTTAATCACAGATTTAGTTACAGACTTCGTTGCAGACTTAGTTTGCAGACCTAGTTACAGTCTTAGTTAGTTGCAGTCTTAGTTAGTTGCAGACTTAGTTAGTTGCAGACTTAGTTGCAGATTTAGTTACAGTCTTAGTTAGTTGCGGACTTAGTTAGTTATAGTCTAGTTAGTTGCAGACTTAGTTAGCTACAGACTTATTTGCAGACTTAGTTAGTTGCAGACTTAGTTAGTTGCAGACTTAGTTAGTCGCAGGCTTAGTTAGTTGCAGGCTTAGTTAGTTACAAACTTAGTTAGTTACAGACTTAGTTAGTTGCAGAGTTAGTTGCAGACTTGGTTAGTTGCAGACTTAGTTAGTTGTAGACTTGGATAGTTGCAGACTTGGTTAGTTGCAGAATTAGTTAGTTGCAGACTTAGCAGCAGACTTAGTTGCAGACTTAGTTAGTTGCAGACTTAGTTACAGACTTAGTTGCAAAGGATATTAGTGAATTAGATGATTGCAGAGTGTATGAAGTATGTATAGAACGAGACATCAGTACTGTTTCTGATGCTAGACTGCTAGACTTCATCTTTTCATCAGCGGAGTGGCCCGATTCAGAGGGCAACTTTAAAAGGCAGGAAACCACGATCAATACAAACAAGTCAAAGGTACAAGACCCGACATGTTGAGAAGAGACCACAACTCCCACTGAGCAACAAACATCTAATCTGAGAGCTTTAAAGTCTGTCGTGGCTAATAGCAGGGTGAAGTTAAACTTTGCAGAGCTCACTGGGTAAATTCAGTTCATTTTGGCCACATTTTGTACCAGTTTGGTGGCCATATTGCAGAGTTTTGTGCCTGATTGCATCAACAAAGCAAACACCGGATGAAGTCGGTCCCATAGCAGGGGTAAACGAGGCTCATGGGTATTGTAGTGCTAGTTCACATGCTACAAACGACTCCATTGTATGCTTCAATTAACCTGGAGCACCCCGGTGGACTACAGGTTCAGGACGCTGACAATTTAATCACAACATCCCTGGCTCTTCTGTTAATCCCCCACTTCTCTTCCCTCATCTCCAATCAGCCCTCCACTGTCTAATAAAATACATTAAAAGTATTAAAGAACCCGAGAGAGAACCAGAACACAATCTGATTTATACAACAGACTACACTGGAAAACTGTATATAGACCAGAACCAAACCAGAGTCTGAATTAGAACTCAAACCAGAACAACATTCATCATTCAACGTCGGTCCCGTAAGTCCCGTGAGTCGTTAGTCAGTGAAGTTAACATCAACCACGACCGTTTCCTAACCCTAACTAAGTGGTTTTGTTGCCTAACTTCCTGTGAAAACGGAAGTTGATTTTGAAAGGACACTGTGCATGTAATGAGCGTATATTGACACGCCGTCCCTGACCCATCCAACTATAACGCCCGAGGGGCACTGACCAAGCAGCGGTATTTGACGTGAGAATGTGTTGGTTTTGAACTGTTGGTCGGACAAAACAACAAATTTAAAGACCCTAGGACCCTGGGACGGACATCTTTCACTATGTTCTGACATTTTATTGACCACAAATAATCCAGAAAACAATCATTCATTCATTATCTGTAACCGCTCATCCTATTCAGGGTCTCAGGGGGCGCTGGAGCCGATCCCAGCTCAGGTCACCAGACTATCACAGGGCTGACACATAGAGACAGACAACCATTCACACCTACACAGTCAACAATTAACCTGCATGTCTTTGGACTGTCGGAGGAAACCGGAGAACCGGAGAAAACCCACGCTGACACGGGGAGAACGTGTAAACTCAATAGTTGTTAGTTCGTCTTGTAAATGCAGTGCACATCACAATCCCATTTTGCTGCCTGCGTTCAGTGCTTCACTTTGCATTTTGTTCGATACCAAAAGAGTAATGAGGTCTGACAACACAGTCCCCAGACCAGAACCTGGACCAGAACCAGGACCAATACTAGAACAAAAGATCTGGAGCAGAACTAAAGGAATCTATCAGACCAGAAGCCACACAGCAAGTTAAACCTACGAGTGTGTGTGTGTGTTTCCACATTGTCCACATTCCTTTCCACAACACTTCCTCCCTTGTTATTACCCACAAACCACCTGGCCGCTCTGTCACCTGGATACCTGAGTGTGTGTGTGTGTAACCGAGCAGCGACCTTCATCTATAATACAAGACCTCACACACACACACACAAACACACACACTGGTATAATAATCTGTTGATAAGCTGCAGTGAAACAAAGCCTCTCTCACTCACTGAGTAGGTGTGTGTTGTACTTGCTGGTGTAGTAGTAAACGTCCTCGTAGCCTTCTTGGTAGTCGTCATCCGCCCGGTACCTCCTCCCTCGCCTCCTCCTGCCCAGGAGGCGCAGCAGGGCCAGGAACCGCTCCATCACCACCACCACCACCCACCACCACCACCAATACCGGGTCTGAACTGGGCCAGGCAAGGCTCCCAGCAACAACAACGGGAGCTAATGGCGTTATTCCACAGAGAGAGATCAGGTTTCCTCCTCGCTAAACACACACACACTTCAGCTAGCATCACACACACACACACACACACACTCGTACACTCACATGCTCTTTGTATTCGCTGCTCTCTCTGCAGCCTCCCTCTCCTCCTCCTCTGTTCCCGTCTTCTTTCGGCTGTTGGTGCATCTAGCCCAGCTCGGCCAATCAGAGGGCTCGCAGCTCACACTCACTCTCACACACACACACACACACCATTCCTCCATCGCAGCACTCCATTGTGTGTGTGGATGTGTGGATGTGTGAGTGTGTGTGCGCTCACTGTAAACGTGCACTTGAAGAGTCAGCAGGGAGACAAGGCAAGCTTCCGTCCTTCATTAGCTCCTTACATCCTTTGTTGCATCCTTTCTTCCTTCCTTTGTTCCAATGTTTCCTTCCTTCCTTCCTCTCTACTCTATCCACATATTCTGTGTTTCCTTTCCTACCTTCCTCACCTCTTCGTTCAAACACAATTCATTCCAGTGAGGGGGGGAGGGGTGTGTGTGTGTGTGCGCGTGTGTGTGTGTGTGTGTGTGTGTGTGTGTGTGAATTCCAGAGAGAGGTCTGTAACTGAACACTGGGAGAAAGGAGAGGAAACTAGGAAAGGAAACAAGGAGAGGGGAGGGAGGAAAAGAAAGAGGAGGAAGAGGGGAGGAAACTGGGAAAGGAGGATGAAGGGAAAGGAAACAAGGAGAGAAGAGGATGAAAAGAAAGAAGAGGTAGAGGGACGGAAACAAGGAGAAGAGAGGGGACGAGGAAAATAAAGAGGAAGAAGAGGGGAGGAAACTAGGGAAGGAAACAAGGAGAGGAGAGGGAGGAAAAGAAAGAGGAGGAAGAGGGGAGGAAACTAGGAAAGGACACAAGGAGAAGAGAGGGAGGAAAAGAAAGAGGAGGAAGAGGGGAGGGAACTAGGAAAGGAAACAAGACAGGAAACAAGGAGGAGAGAGGACGAAGAAAATAAAGAGGAGCTAGAGGGCAGGAAACTAGGAAAG